>NW_027591374.1:72500-92944 GCF_964213995.1 Mustelus asterias | reverse complement strand
CGCGCATTGGACTGCAGCAAGACATGGAGCGTTCGCTGATAGGCTCAGCCCACCGTCACTCACGACGGATTCCCACTTCCCATTGGTGGAGCCAGCCGTCGCTCAGAGGCCACTCAGCCCGCCCCTTCCCTGCTCTACGCATAGGCACTCCGGAATGGGACCGCGCCCCCCTCCCTCCACCCACTCCCACTTGTTGACCTCCTCTTGCTTCACCCCCTCCCCTCACCCCCTCCCCTCACCCCCTCCTCTCACCCCCACCCCTCACCCCCTCACCCCCCTCACCTCCACCCCTCCCCCTCTCCCCTCACCCCCTCCCCTCACCCCCTCCTCTCACCTCCACCCCTCACCCCCACCCCTCACCCCCTCCCCTCACCCCCTCCCCTCACCCCCTCCCTGCCCCCTCACCCCCTCCTCTCACCTCCACCCCTCACCCCCTCCTCTCACCCCCTCCCCTCACCCCCACCCCTCACCCCCTCCCCTCACCCCCTCCCCTCACCCCCTCCCCTTACCCCCTCCCCTCACCCCCTCCTCTCACCTCCACCCCTCACCCCCTCCTCTCACCCCCACCCCTCACCCCCTCCCCTCACCTCCACCCCTCACCTCCACCCCTCACCCCCTCCCCTCACCCCCTCCCCTCACCCCTCCCCTCACCCCCTCCTCTCACCTCCACCCCTCACCCCCTCCCCTCACCCCCTCCTCTCACCTCCACCCCTCCCCCCTCCTCTCACCCCCACCCCTCACCCCCTCCCCTCACCCCCCTCACCCCCTCCCTGCCCCCTCACCCCTCCTCTCACCTCCACCCCTCACCCCCTCCTCTCACCCCCACCCCTCACCCCCTCCCCTCACCCCCTCCCCTCACCCCCCCCTCACCCCCTCCCCTCACCCCCTCCCCTCACCCCCCTCACCCCCTCCCCTCACCCCCCCTCACCCCCTCCCCTCACCCCCTCCCCTCACCCCCTCACCCCCTCCCCTCACCCCCTCCCCTCACCCCCTACCCTCACCCCCTCACCCCCTCCTCTCACCCCCACCCCTCACCCCCTCCCCTCACCCCCTCACCCCCCCCCTCACCTCCACCCCTCCCCCTCTCCCCTCACCCCCTCCCCTCACCCCCTCCTCTCACCTCCACCCCTCACCCCCACCCCTCACCCCCTCCCCTCACCCCCTCCCCTCACCCCCTCCCTGCCCCCTCACCCCCTCCTCTCACCTCCACCCCTCACCCCCTCCTCTCACCCCCTCCCCTCACCCCCACCCCTCACCCCCTCCCCTCACCCCCTCCCCTCACCCCCTCCCCTCACCCCCTCCCCTCACCCCCTCCTCTCACCTCCACCCCTCACCCCCTCCTCTCACCCCCACCCCTCACCCCCTCCCCTCACCTCCACCCCTCACCCCCTCCCCTCACCCCCTCCCCTCACCCCCTCCCCTCACCCCCTCCTCTCACCTCCACCCCTCACCCCCTCCCCTCACCCCCTCCTCTCACCTCCACCCCTCACCCCCTCCTCTCACCCCCACCCCTCACCCCCTCCCCTCACCCCCCTCACCCCCTCCCTGCCCCCTCACCCCCTCCTCTCACCTCCACCCCTCACCCCCTCCTCTCACCCCCACCCCTCACCCCCTCCCCTCACCCCCTCCCCTCACCCCCCCCTCACCCCCTCCCCTCACCCCCTCCCCTCACCCCCCTCACCCCCCTCCCCTCACCCCCCCCTCACCCCCTCCCCTCACCCCCTCCCCTCACCACACTCACCTCACCCCCCTCACCCCCTCCCTGCCCCCTCACCCCCTCCTCTCACCTCCACCCCTCACCCCACTCCCCTCACCCCCCTCACCTCACCCCCCTCCCCTCACCCCCTCCCCTCAACCCCTCCCCTCCCCCCCTCACCACCCTCACCTCACCCCCTCCCCTCACCGCCCTCACCTCACCCCCCTCACCCCCTCCTCTCACCCCCACCCCTCAGCCCCTCCACTCACCTCACCCCCTCCCCTCACCCCCCCCTCACCCCCTCCCCTCACCCCCTCCCCTCACCCCCCCCTCACCCCCTCCCCTCACCCCCCTCACCTCACCCCCCCACCCCCTCCCCTCACCCCCCTCCCCTCACCCCCTCCCATCAGCCCCTCACCCCCACCAACCCCCCTCCCCTCACCTCCATCCTTCAACCTCACCCCCTCCCCTCACCCCCCTCACATCCACCCCTCAACCCCTCCCCTCACCCCCTCCCCTCAACCCCTCCCCTCACCCCCTACCCTCACCCCCACCCTCCCCTCACCTCCACCCTTCAACCCCTCCCCTCACCCCCCTCCCCTCACCCCGCTCACCCCCTCCCATCACCCCCTCCCCTCACCCCCACCCCTCAGCCCCTCCCCCCACTCCCTGACCCCTCACCCCCTCCCCTCACCCCACCCCCTGCCCCATCACCCCCTCCCCTCACCCCACCCCCTGCCCCATCACCTCACCCCCATCCCCCCCACCCTCTCCCCTCACCCCCACCCCCTCCCCTCACCCCCCGCTCACCCCTTCCCCTCACCCCCTCCTCTCACCCCCACCCCCTGCCCCATCATCCCCTCCCCTCAACCTCACCCCCACCCCCTCCCCTCGCCCCCCTCACCCTCTCCCCTCACCCTCTCCTCTCACCCCCCTCACCTCCTCCCCTCACCCCTCCCCCCCCCCATTCCAACCTCTCTCAGAGTCACAGTAGACTCATCGAGGTTTACAACACGGAAACAAGGCCCTTCGGCCCAACTTGTCCATGCCGCCCCATTTTCTTTTTTGAAACCCCCTGAGCTCGTTCCCAATTGCCCGCATTTTGGCCCCACATCCCTCCATACCCATGTAAACGCTTTCTAAAAGATAAAATTGTACCCGCCTCGACTACTGCCTCTGGCAGCTCGTTCCAGACACTCGCCACCCCCTCTGAGTGAAAAAAACTGCCCCCTCTGGACCCCTTTGTATCTCTCCCCTCTCACCTTAAACCAGTGGTTCCCAAATGTTTTTCACTGGGCCGCACTTTCGGAATAAAAATTTGCTGGCGTCGAGCCAAATTTTTTATTGATAAGAAATACATTCAAAAACAAAAGAAAAAACAACTCCTGGCAGTGTTTGATTCATAACATAGAACACAACAACTGCTTTATAAAATCATCATGGGACATCGTCCTCAGGATCACTTGATGCTCTTGCTCTCACTTTGGAAAAATATCTATCCATGTTTAAATGTTTCTTTGATAGTTCTTGAATCCTCCCGCCACGCTTGCCATCCTCGCCGCGCCAGTGTGGCACGCCGCACCCTTTGGGAACCACTGCCTTAAACCTATGCCCTCTAGTTTTAGACTCCCCTACCTTTGGGAAAAGATATTGACTATCTAGCTGATCTGTGCCCCTCATCATTTTATAGACCTCTATAAGGCCATCCCTCAGCCTCCTACGCTCCAGAGAAAAAAAGTCCCAGTCTATCCTTATGTGAATGGAAACATGAAGGGGCAATTTAGAATGGCCAACCCACCAGATGTTGACTGTCTAGCTGATCTGTGCCCCTCATTATTTTATAGACCTCTATAAGGTCACCCCTCAGCCTCCTACGCTCCAGGGAAAAAAGTCCCAGTCTATCCAGCCTCTCCTTGTAACTCAAACCATCAAGTCCCGGGAGCATCCGAGTTAATTCCTTCTGCGCTCTTTCTGGCTCCTTCCCAACTTTTCGCACTTCGCTCCCTCGGGGGTCCAACCCCGACATTGTCATCCGACAGAGCCTGCCATCGCCTGGCGGACCGACCTCTACCTTGCAGAGGCTGAGCGCCAACTCTCAGATACTTCCTGCTGGACCATGACCACACCATTCAACATCAAGCCATTACCTTCCCAACACCGTCACCGACCTCATTTCCTCCGGATGCCTTCCCCCCCCACCACATCTTCCAACCTTGTCGTCTCCCCAACCCCGGACAGTCCGCTTCTACCTACTTCCCGAAAATCCACAAAAAGGACTGTCCTGGTCAGTCCATTGTGTCAGCGTGCTCCTGCCCCACCGAGCTTCTTATCTTGACTCCATCCTCACTCCCCTGGTCCATTCACTGCCCACCTACGTCCGGGATTCCTCTGATCCCCTGCGTCATATTGACAGCTTCCAGTTTGCCGGCCCTAACCGCCTCCTATTCACCATGGACGTGCAAACTCTACACCTCCATCCCACACCAGGACGGCCTGAGAACTCTTTGCCTCTCCCTTGAAAAGGAGGCCTGGACAATTCCCATCCACCACCACTCTCCTCCGCCTGGCAGAACTCGTTCTATCTCTCAACAACTTCTCCTTTAACTCACCCCCACTTTCCCCAAATCGAAGGAGTAGCAATGAGTACCCGCATGGGTTCCAGCCAAGTTTGTATTTCAATGGGGAATGTGGAACATTCCTTTTTACCAGCCGTACCCAGGTTCATAGAATCCCGACAGTGCGGAATGAGGCCATTCGGCCCATCGAGTCTGCACCAACCACAATTCCATCCAGGCCCTATCCCCATAACCCCATATATTTACCTCACTAATCCCTCTAACCTACACATCCCGGGGCACTAAAGGGCAATTTATGTGGCCAATCCACTTAACCTGCACATCTGTGGACACTAAGGGGCAATTTAGCATGGCCAATCCACCTAACCTGCACATCTTTGGACACTAAGGGGCAATTTAGCATGGCCAATCCACCTAACCTGCACATCTTTGGCCACTAAGGGACAATTTAGCATGGCCAATCCATCCAACCTGCACATCTTTGGACACTAAGGGACAATTTAGCATGGCCAATCCACCTAACCTGCACATCTTTGGACACTGAGGGACAATTTAGCATGGCCAATCCACCTAACCTGCACATCTTTGGCCACTAAGGGACAATTTAGCATGGCCAATCCATCCAACCTGCACATCTTTGGACACTAAGGGACAATTTAGCATGGCCAATCCACCCAACCTACTCATCTCTGGACACTAAGGGACAACTTTGCATGTTTGCAACCCACACACAGTGCCCCACACACACTCCCTTAACCAGTAACTGTACCCCACACACTCTGCCATGTCCAATCCCCCTGATGGGGGTTATTCCAGTGTCAGGCCCTTTCTTTTAGTTTTACTCTAATAAGTAGGCTAGGTTAAGGTCAGATAAAGTGCCTCATATATATATAGTGAGAATTCACAATGTGCCTGGAATAAAATATACAAAGGTATTACAAACTGCAAAGTTATTATAAACTGCAAAGTTATTATAAACTGCAAAGTTATTACAAACTGCAAAGTTATTATAAACTGCAAAGTTATTATAAACTGCAAAGTTATTATAAACTGCATAACCACAAATTAACCAAGTATTCTGAGTTTAAATTGTATTTTCAGTGTATATGTGTTGTGCGCCTTGGTCAACTTGGTTCTGAGTGCAGCATGATGGGAAACACAGTGGGAGACAGACCAAAATCTTTTAATATAATGGAGCACTGAAAGGCAGCTTCTCTGATCTGTTCCTGGATTCACGACAACAAGTTTAAATCATCGGCCTGCTATTGAAGGGAGTAAATGTGCTGCTGGGGACGAGGCTGGAGCGGTCTCTCAAGCTGATAAAGGAGGCCCAGGTTCCAGCAAAAGAGTGACTCCCGTCAGCAATTAAAGATCACAGATGTTAATAATGGCCTTGGTGACTGGGTTCGGTTTCCCAGGTAAAGGGGAAGGAACCCACATGGGCAAGAAGCGAATCATCTCCTGTTGTCAGGTGGAATGTTGTTGGCTGAGGTAATAATGTTGAACATTGTGATTGGGTTCTCCAGTCTGATTGACGAGACTGGGTGGAATAAAGAAATGTTCAGAATAATATAATAACTTTACCGGGCAATATTATACCCTCAGTGACTGTGTCTCTCTCCTGATGGATGCATTATCAAATAAATTCCTTTGTGTTCTTTAACTATATCCTGTCTTTCTCAGTCTATGTTTTGGTTGAGTGAGGTTCAGAAAGTACAGAGCACCCCAGGGGATACCTGAGAACATTCCTCTTCAACCCCTCAGCGACACATCTTTGGCACAGTAAGTAATCTCACAACACCAGGTTACATCATGGCAACACATCTTTGGACACTAAGGGGCAATTTAGCATGGCCAATTCACCTAACCTACACATCTTTGGACACTAAGGGGAAATTTAGCACGGCCAATCCACCTAACCTGCACATCTTTAGACACTAAGGGGCAATTTAGCATGGCCAATTCACCCAACCTACACATCTTTGGACACTAAGGGGAAATTTAGCATGGCCAATCCATCCAACCTGCACATCTTTGGACACTAAGGGACAATTTAGCATGGCCAATCCATCCAACCTGCACATCTTTGGACACTAAGGGACAATTTAGCATGGCCAATCCACCCAACCTACTCATCTCTGGACACTAAGGGACAACTTTGCATGTTTGCAACCCACACACAGTGCCCCACACACACTCCCTTAACCAGTAACTGTACCCCACACACTCTGCCATGTCCAATCCCCCTGATGGGGGTTATTCCAGTGTCAGGCCCTTTCTTTTAGTTTTACTCTAATAAGTAGGCTAGGTTAAGGTCAGATAAAGTGCCTCATATATATATAGTGAGAATTCACAATGTGCCTGGAATAAAATATACAAAGGTATTACAAACTGCAAAGTTATTATAAACTGCAAAGTTATTATAAACTGCAAAGTTATTACAAACTGCAAAGTTATTATAAACTGCAAAGTTATTATAAACTGCAAAGTTATTATAAACTGCATAACCACAAATTAACCAAGTATTCTGGGTTTAAATTGTATTTTCAGTGTATATGTGTTGTGCACCTTGGTCAACTTGGTTCTGAGTGCAGCATGATGGGAAACACAGTGGGAGACAGACCAAAATCTTTTAATATAATGGAGCACTGAAAGGCAGCTTCTCTGATCTGTTCCTGGATTCACGACAACAAGTTTAAATCATCGGCCTGCTATTGAAGGGAGTAAATGTGCTGCTGGGGAGTGAGGCTGGAGCGGTCTCTCAAGCTGATAAAAGAGGCCCAGGTTCCAGCAAAAGAGTGACTCCTTTCACCAATTAAAGATCACAGATGTTAATAATGGCCTTGGTGACTGGGTTATGTTTCCCAGGTAAAGGGGAAGGAACCGACATGGGCAAGAAGCGAATCATCTCCTGTTGTCAGGTGGAATGTTGTTGGCTGAGGTAATAATGTTGAACATTGTGATTGGGTCCTCCAGTCTGATTGACGAGACTGGGTGGAATAAAGAAATGTTCAGAATAATATAATAACTTTACCGGGCAATATTATACCCTCAGTGACTGTGTCTCTCTCCTGATGGATGCATTATCAAATAAATTCCTTTGTGTTCTTTAACTATATCCTGTCTTTCTCAGTCTATGTTTTGGTTGAGTGAGGTTCAGAAAGTACAGAGCACCCCAGGGGATACCTGAGAACATTCCTCTTCAACCCCTCAGCGACACATCTTTGGCACAGTAAGTAATCTCACAACACCAGGTTACATCATGGCAACACATCTTTGGACACTAAGGGGCAATTTAGCATGGCCAATTCACCTAACCTACACATCTTTGGACACTAAGGGGAAATTTAGCACGGCCAATCCACCTAACCTGCGCATCTTTGGACACTAAGGGGCAATTTAGCATGGCCAATTCACCCAACCTACACATCTTTGGACACTAAGGGGAAATTTAGCATGGCCAATCCACCTAACCTGGACATCTTTGGACACTAAGGGGCAATTTAGCATGGCCAATTCACCCAACCTACACATCTTTGGACACTAAGGGGAAATTTAGCATGGCCAATCCACCTAACCTGGACATCTTTGGACACTAAGGGGCAATTTAGCATGGCCAATTCCCCTAACCTACACATCTTTGGACACTAAGGGGAAATTTAGCATGGCCAATCCACCTAACCCACACATCTTTGGACACTAAGGGGCAATTTAGCATGGCCAATCCACCTAACCTGCACATCTTTGGACGCAGCACGGTAAGCAGCAACCCTGTGCCAAGCACTGGGAGCAGTACCCCTAATGCAGCACCACCAATGCAGCGCCCACGTAGCAGCAATGCAGCCACCCTGCACCAGTCACTGGGTGCAGCAGCACCAATGCTACAGGGGAAGCAGCAGCACGAATGCACCAGCAATGCAGCAGCACCAATGCCACGTGGCAGTCACAGAGAGGAGCACCACTAATGCAGTTGGACTGCAGCAGCTATGCAACAGTACCAATGCAGCAACCCACGGCAGCAATGCAGCAAAACTGTGCGATGCAGCAGCACCAATGCAGCAGGAGAAGCAGCAGCACAAATGCAACAGCCCGCTACCAATCACTTGTTGCAGCAGCACAAATCCAGCAGCAGTGCAGCATTGCCGCATTCCTGTTCCAGTCACTGGGTGCAGCCGCACCAATGCAGCACCCCATTGTGATCCAGCACCAAAACAGCAGGAGGAATGCAGCAGCAGCAGCAATGCAGCAGCCCTGTGTCAGTCATGGAAAGCAGCAGCAACAATGCAGCAGCGCAAATGCCATGTGCCAGTCTCTGGGAGCTGAACGACCATTGCAGTTGGAATGCAGCAGCACAAATCTTGCAAACCACAGCAGCAATGCAGCACCAAATGCAGCAAAAATTGCAAGCAGCACAACCACTGCAGCAGGGGAAGCACCACCACCAATGCAGCAAATACGCAGCACCAATGCAGCCGCCGCAACACTGGAGCACAAATTCAGCAAAACATTGCAAGCAGCAGCACCAGTGCAGCAGGGGAAGTAGCAGCACCAATGCAGCAGCCCCGTGACAGTCAGTGGGAGCAGCACAACCAATGCAGTTGGAATGTGGCAGAAATGCTGCAGAACCAATGCAACACAGTATAGCACCAATGCAGCCACAGCACAGCGGCAGCCATGCAGCTAATCTCTCCAAATGCAGCACCAATGCAGCAGGAGAAAATCAGCAGCACCACCTGTGCCAATCGTTGGGAGCAGCAGCACGAATGCAGCAATGCGGCAGCCCTCTAACAATCACTTTACGACAGCAGCAATGCAGAATTTCTGTGCCAGTCGCAGGGTGCAGCAGCACCAATGCAGCACCCAGTTTTGATCCAGCACCAATGCAGCAGGAGGAATGCAGCAGCAAAACACGACAGCAATGCAGCACCAATGCCGCAGAAAGTAGCACGGAACCGACGAGGGAACGAGCTATTTTGGATCTGGTATTGTGTAACGAGGTAGGTAGAATTAAGGATCTTATTGTGAAGGACCCTCTTGGGTCTAGTGACCACAATATGGTCGAATTTCTGATTCAGATGGAAGAGGAGAAAGTTTGGTCTCAAACCAGTGTCCTCTGTTTGAACAGAGGGAAATATGATAGGATGAGGGATGAATTGGCTAAGGTAGACTGGGAGAGCAGGCTGGCAGGTAGGATAGCTGAGGAACAGTGGAGGATTTTTAAGGAGATCCTTTTCAGTTCTCAGCAAAAATATATTCCAGCAAAAAACAAGGATTGTAAGAAAAGGGAGAACCAGCCGTGGATAACGAAGGAAATAAAGGAGAGTATTAAAATAAAAACAGCTGCGTACAGAGTGGCCAAAAATAGTGGAGAAACAAGTGATTGGGAAAAATTTAAGAAACAACAAAGAGAGACTAAGAAAGCGATAAAGAAAGGAAGGATAGACTATGAAGCTAGGCTAGCAATTAATATAAAAAATGATAGTAAAAGTTTTTATAAATATATAAAAAGGAATAGAGTGGCTAGAGTGAATGTTGGACCCTTGGAGGACGAGAGGGGGGAGTTAATAGTGGGAAATGAGGATATGGCTGAGTCTTTAAATAAGTTTTTTGTGTCGGTCTTCACGGTGGAGGACACAAATAGTTTGCCAAATATTAACGATAGAGGGTTGGCAGCAGGAGAAATACTTAATACAATTAATGTTACCAGAGAGGCAGTGCTGGGTAGACTAATGGGACTGAAGGTGGACAAGTCCCCGGGTCCGGATGGAATGCATCCCAGGGTATTGAAAGAAATGTCAGAGGTAATAGTGGATGCGTTAGTGATTATTTATCAAAACTCGTTGCATTCTGGGGTAGTGCCGGTTGATTGGAAAACGGCTAATGTTACGCCGCTGTTTAAAAAAGGAAGGAGACAAAAGGCGGGTAACTATAGGCCGGTCAGCTTAACGTCTGTAGTAGGGAAAATGCTGGAATCCATTATTAAAGAGGAGATAGCAGGGCATCTGGATAGAAATGGTTCGATCAATCAGACGCAGCATGGATTCATGAGGGGAAAGTCGTGCTTGACGAACATGTTGGATTTTTATGAAGATGTGACTAGGGCGGTTGATGGAGGAGAACCGGTGGATGCGGTGTTTTTGGATTTCCAAAAGGCGTTTGATAAGGTGCCCCATAAAAGGCTACTGAAGAAGATTAGGGCACACGGAGTTGGGGGTAGTGTGTTAAAGTGGATTGGGGACTGGCTATCCGACAGGAAGCAAAGAGTCGGAATAAATGGGTGTTTTTCCGGTTGGAGGAAGGTAACTAGTGGCGTGCCGCAGGGATCGGTACTTGGGCCGCAACTGTTTACCATTTATATAGATGATCTGGAGGAGGGGACGGAGTGTAGGGTAACGAAGTTTACAGACGACACAAAGATAAGTGGAAAAGTGAATCGTGTGGAGGACGGAGAAGATCTGCAGAGAGATTTGGACAGGCTGAGTGAGTGGGCGAGGATATGGCAAATGGAGTATAACGTTGAGAAATGCGAGGTTATACACTTTGGAGGAAATAATAACAAATGGGATTACTATCTCAATGGAAACAAATTAAAACATGCTACCGTGCAAAGGGACCTGGGGGTCCTTGTGCATGAGACGCAAAAGCCCAGTCTGCAGGTACAACAGGTGATCAAGAAGGCAAATGGGATGTTGGCCTATATTGCGAAGGGCATAGAATATAAAAGCAGGGATGTCTTGATGCACCTGTACAGGGCATTGGTGAGGCCGCAGCTGGAATACTGTGTGCAGTATTGGTCCCCTTATATGAGGAAGGATATATTGGCATTGGAGGGAGTGCAGAGAAGGTTCACCAGGTTGATACCGGAGATGAGGGGTTTGGATTATGAGGAGAGGCTGAGGAGATTGGGTTTGTACTCGTTGGAGTTTAGAAGGATGAGGGGGGATCTTATGGAGACTTATAAGATAATGCGGGGGCTGGATAGGGTGGAGGCGGAGAGATTCTTTCCACTTAGTAAGGAAGTTAAAACTAGAGGACACAGCCTCAAAATAAAGGGGGGTCGGTTTAAGACAGAGTTGAGGAGGAACTTCTTCTCCCAGAGGGTGGTGAATCTCTGGAATTCTCTGCCCACTGAGGTGGTGGAGGCTACCTCGCTGAATATGTTTAAAGCGCGGATAGATGGATTCCTGATCGGTAAGGGAATTAAGGGTTATGGGGATCAGGCGGGTAAGTGGTACTGATCCACGTCAGATCAGCCATGATCTTATTGAATGGCGGGGCAGGCTCGAGGGGCTAGATGGCCTACTCCTGCTCCTATTTCTTATGTTCTTATATAAATGCAGCTGCAGCACAGCAGCACAAATACAGCTAAAATCTCGCAATGCAGCAGCACCAATGCAGCAGTGGAAAACGGCAGCACCAACGCAGGAGATCTGTGCTGGTCACTGGGAGCACCACCGCCAATGCATTTGGAACGGTGCAGCAATGCGGCACCAATGCAGCAGCCCGTTGTGATCCAGCACCAACGCAACAAGTGGAATGCACCAGTACCAATGCCGTAAGATGCAGCACCAATGCAGCCGCAGCGCGGCAGCACCACTGCAGCTGAACTCTAAATGCAGCACCAAAAAATACAGCCGGGGATGCAGCAGCACCAATGCAGCAGCCCTGTGCCAGTCACTGGTAGCACCACCACCAATGCAGTTGCAATGCTGCAGTTGCAATGCAGCATCACCAATGCAGCACCAACGCAACAGCAATGCAGCACAGACATGCAATGCAGAAGCACCAATGCAGCAGTCCTGTGCCAATCATTGGGAGCAGTACCACCAATGCCGTTGAAATGCAGCAGCGCCAGTGCAGCAGCAACAATGCTGCAGCAGCAACGCAGCAGCCCTGTTGCAGTCACTGAAAGCAATAGCACCATTGCATCAGCAATGCATCAGCACAAATGCCATGTGCCAGTCACCAGGAGCAGCATCGCCAATGCAGCACCACTGTGATCCAGCACCATTGCAGCAGGAGGAATGCATCAGCACCAATGCTGCAAACAGAAATTAGCACCAATGCAGCCGCAGCACAGCAGCACAAATGCAGCTAAATTCTCCCACAGCAGCATCACCCACCCAGCAGTGGAAGACAGCAGCACAAATGCCATAAAATGCAGCAACAACGCAGCAGCAGCGCCAGCACCAATGCAGCCGGACCCCAAATGCAGCACCAAAAAATCTTTGGACACGAAGGGGCAATTTAGCATCGCCAACCCACCTAACCTGCACATCTTTGGACTCTAATCGACCTAACCTTTTGACTTTTGAATGGACCTACCTACTTGCATTATTTGATCTTTCTCTGCACCCTAGCTATGACTGTAACACTTCATTCTGCACCCTCTTGTTTCCTTCTCCCCTATGTACTCTATGAATGGTATGCTCTGTCTGTATAGCGCGCAAGAAACAATACTTTTCACTGTATCCCAGTACATGTGACAATAATAAATCACTCACTCCCTCCACCACTGACGCACAGTGACAGCCGTGTGTACCGTCAACAAGATGCACCGCAGCGACTCACCAAGACTCCTTCGGCAGCGCCTTCCAAACCCACCACCTCTACCAGCTAGAAGGACAAGGGCAGCAGATACCTGGGGAACACCCCCACCTGGAGATTCCCCTCCGAGCCACTCACCATCCCGACTGGGAAATATGGCGGCTCATTAGCACTGCTGCCTCACAGCGCCAGGGACCCGGGTTCACTGCTGCCTCACAGCGCCAGGGACCCGGGTTCACTGCTGCCTCACAGTGCCAGGGACCCGGGTTCACTGCTCCCTCACAGCGCCAGGGACCCGGGTTCACTGCTCCCTCACAGCGCCAGGGACCCGGGTTCACTGCTGCCTCACAGCGCCAGGTACCCGGGTTCACTGCTCCCTCACAGCGCCAGGGACCCGGGTTCACTGCTCCCTCACAGCGCCAGGGACCCGGGTTCACTGCTGCCTCACAGCGCCAGGGACCCGGGTTCACTGCTGCCTCACAGCGCCAGGGACCCGGGTTCACTGCTCCCTCACAGCGCCAGGGACCCGGGTTCACTGCTCCCTCACAGCGCCAGGGACCCGGGTTCACTGCTCCCTCACAGTGCCAGGGACCCGGGTTCACTGCTCCCTCACAGCGCCAGGGACCCGGGTTCACTGCTCCCTCACAGCGCCAGGGACCCGGGTTCACTGCTCCCTCACAGCGCCAGGGACCCGGGTTCACTGCTGCCTCCCAGCCCCAGGGACCCGGGTTCACTGCTCCCTCACAGCGCCAGGGACCCGGGTTCACTGCTCCCTCACAGTGCCAGGGACCCGGGTACACTGCTCCCTCACAGCGCCAGGGGGCCCGGGTTCGATTCCCGGCTCGGGATTATATCGGCCGTCCCTTCACGGGTCTAAATCCTGGATCTCCCTCCCTAACAGCGCTGTGGGTGTGCCTACACCACAGGGACTGCAGCGGGTTCAAGATGGCGGCTCCCCCACCCCCTTCTCAAGGGGCATTCAGGGACGGGCAGTGAATCCTGGGCCCGGTCAGCGACGCTACAGCCGGAAGGTTCATTTATCCATCGACCAACGCAACCCCGGGTTAAACTGCACCGGATTACACAGGAAATGACCTTTCAGTTTTGCCGTTTGAAGAGTTTCGCCCAGTGCAAGGTGACCACGTTGCCTTTGAGCCCACGGTGTGAGTTCTCTCTGAGGTAAACCTCCTGCCAGCCACACGGTGGCGAAAGAGAGCAGATAAACTGGGGCTGCAGTTCTGGAGCGTCCCACATGAGGGGGCCGCAGAGTAAAGGGACGGGCGCGGGTCAGGGGGGGTGGGAGCGATGGAGCCTTGGCCTAATTGGGGAGTTTAATCCCTAATTAATCCTCATTACAGCGCACACTGAACCCGCCCGTGAATGAATGGTCGGGTCCCGCAACAAGTGTCAAGTCAAAGGCTCCCGCACAAGATAGGGGGGAGGGGTGGGGGTGCGGGGGGAGGTGTGGGAGGGCGGGGGGGGGGGTGGAATGGGGGCTGGGGTAACATATGAGCAGGGGTTAAAGATTGTGAGCAATTTTGGGCCCCGTAGCGGGCACGGTGGCACAGTGGTTAGCACTGCTGCCTCACAGCGCCAGGGACCCGGGTTCGATTCCCAGCCTCGGGTCACTGTCTGTGTGGAGTCTGCACGTTCTCCCCGTGTCTGCATGGGTTTCCTCCGGGTGCTCCGGTTTCCTCCCAGTCTGAAAGATGTGCGGGTTAGGTGGATTGGCCATGCTAAATTGCCCCTTAGTGTCCAAAGATGTGCAGGTTAGGTGGATTGGCCATGCTAAATTGCCCCTTAGTGTCCAAAGATGTGCAGATTAGGTGGATTTGCCATGCTAAATTGCCCCTTAGTGTCCAAAGATGTGTGGGTTAGGTGGATTGGCCATGCTAAATTGCCCCTTAGTGTCCAAAGATGTGCAGGTTAGGTGGATTGGCCATGCTAAATTGCCCCTTAGTGTCCAAAGATGTGTGGGTTAGGTGGATTGGCCATGCTAAATTGCCCCTTAGTGTCCAAAGATGTGGGGGTTAGGTGGATTGGCCGTGCTAAATTGCCCCTTAGTGTCCAAAGATGTGCAGGTTAGGTGGATTGGCCATGCTAAATTGCCCCTTAATGTCCAAAGATGTGCAGGTTAGGTGGATTGGCCATGCTAAACTGCCCCTTAGTGTCCAAAGATGTGCAGGTTAGGTGGATTGGCCATGCTAAATTGCCCCTTAGTGTCCAAAGATGTGTAGGTTAGGTGGATGGGCCATGCTAATTGCCCCTTAGTGTCCAAAGATGTGTAGGTTAGGTGGATTGGCCGTGCTAAATTGCCCCTTAGTGTCCAAAGATGTGTAGGTTAGGTGGATGGGCCATGCTAATTGCCCCTTAGTGTCCAAAGATGTGTAGGTTAGGTGGATTGGCCATGCTAAATTGCCCCTTAGTGTCCAATGATGTGTGGGTTAGGTGGATTGGCCATGCTAAATTGCCCCTTAGTGTCCAAAGATGTGTAGGTTAGGTGGATGGGCCATGCTAATTGCCCCTTAGTGTCCAAAGATGTGTAGGTTAGGTGGATTGGCCATGCTAAATTGCCCCTTAGTGTCCAATGATGTGTGGGTTCGGTGGATTGGCCGTGCTAAATTGTCCCTTAGTGTCCAAAGATGTGTAGGTTAGGTGGATTGGCCGTGCTAAATTGCCCCTTAGTGTCCAAAGATGTGTAGGTTAGGTGGATTGGCCATGCTAAATTGCCCCTTAGTGTCCAAAGATGTGCAGGTTAGGTGGATTGGCCATGCTAAATTGCCCCTTAGTGTCCAAAGATGTGTAGGTTAGGTGGATTGGCCATGCTAAATTGCCCCTTAGTGTCCAAAGATGTGTAGGTTAGGTGGATTGGCCGTGCTAAATTGCCCCTTAGTGTCCAAAGATGTGCGGGTTAGGTGGATTGGCCGTGCTAAATTGCCCCTTAGTGTCCAAAGATGTGCGGGTTAGGTGGATTGGCCATGCTAAATTGCCCCTTAGTGTCCAAAGATGTGTGGGTTAGGTGGATTGGCCATGCTAAATTGCCCCTTAGTGTCCAAAGATGTGTGGGTTAGGTGGATTGGCCATGCTAAATTGTCCCTTAGTGTCCAAAGATGCATAGGTTCGGGGGATTGGCCATGCTAAATTGCCCCTTAGTGTCCAAAGATGCATAGGTTCGGGAGATTGGCCATGCTAAATTGCCCCTTAGTGTCCAAAGATGCATAGGTTCGGGGGATTGGCCATGCTAAATTGATCCTTAGTGTCCCAGGATGCATAGGTTCGGGTGATTAGCGGGGTAAGTATGTGGGGCTGTGGGAATTGGACCGAGCTGGGATTGTTTGGGTGCAGGCTCGATGGGCCAAATGGCCTCATTCTCCACTGAAGGGAATCTATGATTCTCTGATCCATGGAAGGATGCGCTGGGCCTTGGAAAGGGTCCAGAGGAGGTTCACAAGAATGATCCCTGGAATGAAGAGCTTGTCGTGTGAGGAACGGTTGAGGATTCTGGGTCTGCACTCGTTGTAGTTTAGAAGGATGAGGGGGGGATCTTATTGAAACTTACGGATACTGCGAGGCCCGGATAGAGTGGACGTGGGGAAGATGTTCCCATTGGTCGGAGAGACTGGGACCCGAGGGCCCAGCCTCAGAGTAAAGGGACGACCCTTTAGAACCGAGATGAGGAGGAATTTCTCCAGCCAGAGGGTGGTGAATCTGTGGAATTCGTTGCCACAGAGGAGGGCGGGTCATTGAGAGTCTTTAAGACGGAGATAGATAGGTTCTTGATTGGTAAGGGGGTGAAAGGTTATGGGGAAGAGGCGGGAGAATGGGGATGAGAAACTGATCAGCCGTGGCGGAGCAGACTTGATGGGCCGAATGGCCTAATTCTGCTCCTAACACTTATGGTCTTATGGGTTAGTTGGCCGACAAGAACCAGAGAGTAGGCATAAATGGATCTTTTTTGGGGTCGGAGGGCTGTGGCTGGTTGAGTGCCGGGGGGATCAGTCCTGGAACCTCAACTATTTACTATTGGCATCAATGACTTGAGCAAAGGGTTTGAGCGTTCAATGGCAAACATGCCAATGATGCCAGGGTGGGTCGGAGAGCGAGTTGTCAACAGGAGGTAGGGAGTCTGCAAAGGGATAGTGATTGGTTATAGAATTATATACCTACAGCGCAGAAGGTGGCCATTCGGCCCATTAGGTCTGCACTGACTCTCCGAAAGAGCATTCCACCCAAGCCCTAGCCCCATAACCCCACGTATTTACCCCGCTAACCTACCTAACCCGCACATCTTGGGACATGAAGGGGCAATTTAGCATGGCCAATTCCCCCTAACCTACACATCTTTGGACACTAAGGGGCAATTTAGCATGGCCAATTCCCCCTAACCTACACATCTTTGGACACTAAGGGGCAATTTAGCATGGCCAATCCACCTAACCTACACATCTTTGGACACTAAGGGGCAATTTAGCATGGCCAATCCACCTAACCTACACATCTTTGGACACTAAGGGGCAATTTAGCATGGCCAATCCACCTAACCTGCGCATCTTTGGACACTAAGGGACAATTTACCATGGCCAATTCCCCCTAACCTACACATCTTTGGACACTAAGGGGCAATTTATAATGGCCAATCCACCTAACCTGCGCATCTTTGGACACTAAGGGGCAATTTATCATGGCCAATCCACCTAACCTGCACATCTTTGGACACTAAGGGACAATTTACCATGGCCAATTCCCCCTAACCTACACATCTTTGGACACTAAGGGGCAATTTATAATGGCCAATCCACCTAACCTGCGCATCTTTGGACACTAAGGGGCAATTTAGCATGGCCAATCCACCTAACCCGCACATCTTTGGACACTAAGGGGCAATTTAGCATGGCCAATCCACCTAACCTGCACATCTTTGGACACTAAGGGGCAATTTAGCATGGCCAATCCACCTAACCCGCACATCTTTGGACACTAAGGGGCAATTTAGCATGGCCAATCCACCTAACCCGCACATCTTTGCACACTAAGGGGCAATTTAGCATGGCCAATCCACCTAACCTGCACATCTTTGGACACTAAGGGGCAATTTAGCATGGCCAATCCACCTAACCTGCACATCTTTGCACACTAAGGGGCAATTTAGCATGGCCAATCCACCTAACCTGCACATCTTTGGACACTAAGGGGCAATTTAGCATGGCCAATCCACCTAACCTGCACATCTTTGCACACTAAGAGGCAATTTATCATGGCCAATCCACTTAACCCATACACCTGGACTGTGGGAGGAAACCGGAGCATGCGGAGGAAACCCACGCAGACACGGGGAGAACGTGCAGACTCCGCACAGACAGTGACCCGAGGCCAGGAATCGAACCCGGGTCCCTGGCGCTGTGAGGCAGCAGCGGCACAGTGGCACAGTGGGTTAGCGCTGCTGCCTCACAGCGACAGGGACCCGGGTTCGATTCCCGGCTCGGGTCACTGTCTGTGTGGAGTCTGCACATTCTCCTCGTGTCTGCGTGGGTTTCCTCCCGGTGCTCCGGTTTCCTCCCACAGTCCAAAGATGTGCGGGTTAGGGTGCATTGGCCATGATGGTGTATGAGGAGTATAGTAGGGGGCTGATGACACAGCTTTGTGGGGCACCGGTGTTGAGGATGATTGTGGAGGAGTCCCTCATACAGCTTGCAGACTTTTGGCGTCAAGGAATTTGCAGTAATCCAAAGCACTCTTCAGAATCCTCATCTGAACCTCGAACTTGAATACATTTCAGTGAAACATAGAAACATAGAGGATAGGAGCAGGAGGAGGCCATTCGGCCCTTCGAGCCTGCTCCGCCATTCATCACCATCATGGCTGATCATCCAACTCAATAGCCTAATCCTGCTTTCCCCCCATAACCTTTGACCCCGTTCGCCCCAAGTGCTATATCCAGCCGCCTCTTGAATACATTCAATGTTTTGGCATCAACTACTTCCTGTGGTAATGAATTCCACAGGCTCACCACTCTCTGGGTGAAGAAATGTCTCCTCACCTCCGTCCTAAATGGTCTACCCCGAATCCTCAGACTGTAACCCCCCCTGGTTCTGGACTCCCCCCGCCATCGGGAACATCCTCCCTGCATCGACCCTGTCTAGTCCTGTTAGAATTTTTAAAGTCTACATAGAACATAGAACAGTACAGCACAGAACAGGCCCTTCGGCCCACGATGTTGTGCCGAGCTTTATCTGAAACCAAGATCAAGCTATCCCACTCCCTATCATCCTGGTGTGCTCCATGTGCCTATCCAATAACCGCTTAAATGTTCCTAAAGTGTCTGACTCCACTATCACTGCAGGCAGTCCATTCCACACCCCAACCACTCTCTGAGTAAAAAACCTACCTCGGACAGCCTTCCTGTATCTCCCACCATGAGCCCTATAGTTATGCCCCCTTGTAATAGCTCCATTCACCCGAGGAAATAGTCTTTGAACGTTCACTCTATCTATCCCCCTCACCATCTTATAAACCTCTATCAAGTCTCCTCTCAACCTCCTCTGCTCCAAAGAGAAAAGCCCAAGTTCCCTCAACCTTTCCTCATAAGACCTACCCTCCAAACCAGGCAGCATCCTGGTAAATCTCCTCTGCACTCTTTCCAGCGCTTCCACATCCTTCTTATAGTGAGGTGACCAGAACTGCACACAATATTCCAAATGTGGTCTCACCAAGGTCCTGTACAGTTGCAGCATAACCCCACGGCTCTTAAACTCCAACCCCCTGTTAGTAAAAGCTAACACACTATAGATTCCCCCCCTCATTCGTCTGAACTCCAGCGAAAACAATCCTAACCTGGCCAATCAAAGAACAAAGAACAATACAGCACAGGAACAGGCCCTTCGGCCCTCCAAGCCCGCGCCGCTCCCTGGTCCAAACTAGACCATTCTTTTGTATCCCTCCATTTCCACTCCGTTCATGTGGCTATCGAGATAAGTCTTAAACGTTCCCAGTGTGTCCGCCTCCACCACCTTGCCTGGCAGCGCATTCCAGGCCCCCACCACCCTCTGTGTAAAATACGTCCTTCTGATATCTGTGTTAAACCTCCCCCCCCTCACCTTGAACCTATGACCCCTCGTGAATGTCACCACCGACCTGGGAAAAAGCTTCCCACCGTTCACCCTATCTGTGCCTTTCATAATTTTATACACCTCTGTTAGGTCACCCCTCATCCTCCGTCTTTCCAGTGAGAACAACCCCAGTTTACCCAATCTCTCCTCATAACTAAGCCCTTCCATACCAGGCAACATCCTGGTAAACCTCCTCTGCACTCTCTCTAAAACCTCCACGTCCTTCTGGTAGTGTGGCGACCAGAACTGGGCGCAGTACTCCAAATGCGGCCGAACCAACGTTCTATACAACTGCAACATCAGACCCCAACTTTTATACTCTATGCCCCGTCCTATAAAGGCAAGCATGCCATATGCCTTCTTCACCACCTTCTCCACCTGTGACGTCACCTTCAAGGATCTGTGGACTTGCACACCCAGGTCCCTCTGCGTATCTACACCCTTTATGGTTCTGCCATTTATCATATAGCTCCCCCCCCTACGTTAGTTCTACCAAAATGCATCACTTCGCATTTATCT
>NW_027591374.1:15000-67500 GCF_964213995.1 Mustelus asterias | reverse complement strand
GAGAAAGATCAACTTAATGCGAGGTAGGTCCATTCAAAAGTCTGACAGCAGCAGGGAAGAAGCTGTTCTTGAGTCGGTCGGTCCGTGACCTCAGACTTTTGTTTCTGTTTCCCGATTAAAGAAAGTGAAAGAGAGAATGTTCAGGGTGTGTGGGGTCCTTGATTATGCCGGCTGCTTTTCCCCCGAGGCAGCGGGAATGTAGACAGAGTCAATGGACGGGAGGCTGGTTTGTGTGATGGATTGGGCTACATTCACAGCCCTTTGTAGTTCCTTGCGGTCTTGGGCAGAGCAGGAGCCCCAGACCAAGCTGTGATACAACCAGAAAGAATGCTTTCTATGGGGCATCTGTAAAAGTTGGTGAGAGTCGTAGCTGACATGCCAAATTTCCTTAGTCTTCTGAGAAAGTAGAGGCGTTGGTGGGGCTTTCTTAACTATAGTGTCGGCATGGGGGGGACCAGGGCAGGTTGTTGGTGATCTGGACACGGGATGTACAAGTTGCTGGCCGGGCCCACATTTATTGCCCATCCCTAGTTGCCCCTTGAGAAGGTGGTGGGTGAGCAGCCTTCTTGACCCCGCTGCAGTCCCTGAGGTGTAGGTACACCCACAGTGCTGTTAGGGTGGGTGTTCCAGGATTTTGACCGAGCGACAGTGAAGGAACGGCCGATATATTTCCCAGTCGGGATGGTGAGTGACTCGGAGGGGAACCTCCAGGTGGGGGTGTTCCCCAGGTCTCTCCTGTCCTTCTAGCTGGTAGAGGTGGTGGGTTTGGAAGGTGCTGCCTAAGGAGCCTTGGTGAGTCGCTGCGGTGCATCTTGTAGACGGTCCACACGGCTGCGTGGGTGGTGGAGGGAGTGAGTGTTTGTGGATGGGGGGCCAATCAAGCGGGGCTGCTTTGTCCTGGATGGTGTCGAGCTTCTTGAGTTGTTGTTGGGAGCCGCACCCATCCGGGCAAGTGGGGAGAATTCCATCCAACTCCTGACTTGTGTCCTTGTCGATGGTGGACAGGCTTTGGGGGGGGAGTCAGGAGGTGAGTTACTCACCGCAGGATTCCCAGTATTTGACTTGCTCTGGTCGCCACAGTGTTTGTACGGCTGGGTCCGAGTTCAGTATCTGGTCAATGGTAACCCCCGGGATGTTAATGGTGGTGGGGGATTCAGCGATGGTTATGCCATTGAATGCCAAGGGACAGATGGTTAGATCCTCTCTTGTTGGAGACGGTCATTGCCTGGTACTTGTGGCATGAATGTTACTGGGCCCCAAGCTCAGGAATTCCCTCTTTTGGCCCCTCTGTCTTGTTGCTTCTCAACATCCGACCCTAACTCCATTGGGTATCTCTCATCTGTCAGCAGAGGGGAGGCTCTGGCCTAGTGGTATTATCGCTACACTATTAACCCAGAAACTCAGCTGATGTTCTGGGGGACCCGGGTTCGAATCCCGTCACGGCAGATGGTGGAATTGGAATTCAATAAAATATATTTGGAATCTACTGATGATCCACTGTTGGGAAAACCCATCTGGTTCCCTTTAGGGAAGGAAAATCTGCCGTCCTTACCCCGGTCTGGCCTACATGTGACTCCAGAGCCACAGCCAATGTGGTTGACTCTCAACTGCCCTCCAAGGGCAACTAGGGATGGGCAATAAATGATGGCCCAGCCAGGGATGCCCATGTCCCTCCCACGAACGAATTTTAAAAAAGAGGCAGAAGCTTCAAGTCTCAAACGCAGAGTCCTGAGCGCAAAAGGTTCGAGAGGACCAGCCTTCTCGGTGTCAGCACCGAGGGAGTGCTGCATTATCAGAGGCACCATCTTGCAGGCGAGACCTTGAGCCGAGCTCCCGTCTCGTGTTCCGTGTCCCCATTCCCGTGGAAATCAGTGTGTCCCAGGATAAAGTTTATGCCTCCATCATAGAAGCAGATACTTTAGCCATCATCACACTGCTGTTTTCGGGTGTTTCCGCTTCTCACATTAGCTTCAGTTGCTTTGTGACTACCACAGAGACCACAAGTGTCAAAGTGCTCCGGCTTGTTCTGGAGTGCGGCCAACTTTGAGCCTCGTACAACCAAGAGCCAGAGTGTGACCATATTTGGTCTTGGCAGACCCCAGAGTGTGGCCATCTTTGGTCCTGGCATACTCAAGTACCCCAGAGTGTGGCCATCTTTGGTCCTGGCATACTCAAGTACCCCAGAGTGTGGCCATCTTTGGTCCTGGCATACTCAAGTACCCCAAAGTGTGGCCATTTTGGTTCTGGCATACTCAAGTACCCCAGAGTGTGGCCATCTTTGGTCCTGGCATACTCAAGTACCCCAGAGTGTGGCCATCTTTGGTCCTAAGACCATAAGACCATAAGACATAGGAGCGGAAGTAAGGCCATTCGGCCCATCGAGTCCACTCCACCATTCAATCATGGTTGATTTCAACTCCATTTACCCGCTCTCTCCCCATAGCCCTTAATTCCTCGAGAAATCAAGAATTTATCAATTTCTGTCTTGAAGACGCTCAACGTCTCGGCCTCCACAGCCCTCTGTGGCAATGAATTCCACAGACCTACCACTCTCAAGTACCCCAGAGTGCGGCTATCGTTGGTCCTGGCATATCCATGCAGCCTAGAGTGCGGCCATCTTTGGTCCTGGCATATCCAAGTATCCCAGGGTGTAGCCATCTTTGATCCTGGCACAACCCACGAACAAGACTTTAACCAACTTGGAACCTGTTGCACTGGACTAGCAGGGTGCAACCAACTTTTGCCCCTGCTGTCACGGGGTGATATAGAAATGCAAGTTCTTTGTTTGTTCCTCCTCCTTTAAGCCATTAAAATTGATCTGTTTGACCACGCGTGGTGGCACAGTGGGTTAGCGCTGCTGCCTCACAGCGCCAGGGACCTGGGTTCGATTCCCGGCTCGGGTCACTGTCTGTGCGGAGTCTGCACATTCTCCCCGTGTCTGCGTGGGTTTCCTCCGGGGGCTCTGGTTTCCTCCCACAGTCCGAAAGACGTGCTGGTTTGGGTGCATTGGCCGTGCTAAATTCTCCCTCAGTGTTACCCAAACAGGCGCCGGAGTGTGGGGCGACTGGGGGATTTTCACAGTAACTTCATTGCAGTGTTAATGTAAGCCAACTTGCGACAGGGTGACTTGCGACACGGAGCCTGCTCAGGGCGGCACAGTGGTTAGCACTGCTGCCTCACAGCGCCAGGGAACCGGGTTCGATTCCCGGCTTGGGTCACTGTCTGTGCGGAGTCTGCACGTTCTCCCCGTGTCTGCGTGGGTTTCCTCCGGGTGCTCCGGTTTCCTCCCACAGTCCAAAGATGTGCAAGTTCAATGGATTGGCCGTGCTAAATTGCCCCTTAGTGTCCAAAGATGTGTAGGTTAGGTGGATTGGCCATGCTAATTTGCACCTTGGTGTCCAAAGATGTGTAGGTTAGGTGGATTGGCCATGCTAATTTGCACCTTGGTGTCCAAAGATGTGTAGGTTAGGTGGATTGGCCGTGCTAAATTGCCCCTTAGTGTCCAAAGATGTGTAGATTAGGTGGATTGGCCATGCTAATTTGCCCCTTGGTGTCCAAAGATGTGCGGGTTAGGTGGATTGGCCATGCTAAATTGCCCCTTAGTGTCCAAAGATGTATAGGTTAGGTGGATTGGCCATGCTAAATTGCCCCTTAGTGTCCAAAGATGTGCGGGTTAGGTGGATTGGCCATGCTAAATTGCCCCTTAGTGTCCAAAGATGTATAGGTTAGGTGGATTGGCCATGCTAAATTGCCCCTTAGTGTCCAAAGATGTGCGGGTTAGGTGGATTGGCCGTGCTAATTTGCCCCTTAGTGTCCAAAGATGTGCGGGTTAGGTGGATTGGCCGTGCTAATTTGCCCCTTGGTGTCCAAAGATGTGCGCGTTAGGTGGATTGGCCATGCTAAATTGCCCCTTAGTGTCCAAAGATGTATAGGTTAGGTGAATTGGCCATGCTAATTTGCCCTTTAGTGTCCAAAGATGTGTAGGTCAGGTGGATTGGCCGTGCTAATTTGCCCCTTAGTGTCCAAAGATGTGCAGGTTAGGTGGATTGGCCATGCTAATTTGCCCCTTAGTGTCCAAAGATGTGCAGGTTAGGGGGATTAGCCATGCTAAATTGCCCCTTAGTGTCCTGGAGATGCATTGCTTAGAGGATTGGCGGGTAAATATATGGGGTTACGGGCCTAGGTGGGATTGTGGTCGGTGCAGACTCGATGGGCCGAATGGCCTCCTTCTGCACTGTAGGGATTCTATGATTCTCTGGCACCAATAAGTGAACATTAAACCCTTCATTCGCTGATCTGACTGTCCCGCTTCAGTGCTGGGTGCCCTATCCCTCCTCATGGGTCACCCTTTAGATGCAGGCGCCACCCAAATGCAGCTGTCGCCCGCGATGGACGGCAGTGCCAAGTGCCGACGTGTCTCGTTGCTGCAGCTTGCGGGGCGGCGGTTCCAAACTAACAGCTGGAATGTTGTTTTTTCTTTCCCCCCCTCTCTCTCCACAAGGGAAGCATCTGGTTCCAATACTCTGTGTGTCTGAGGCCACACCTAACCCAGTTCAGCTGGATCTGTCTAAAAGTGGCTGCAGCTTCAACAGGCGAGTTCAAAACACTGGGAGCTTTCGCATCTCGGGGGGGGGGGGATTGAGAGGCCAGGTTCAGGAGACGGAGCAGCTGTTATTCTCCCCCCGTCCTCGCCCACTCCAGCAGTGGAAGGCGCCCCTTTCCGCATTGCCGTTCTGGGCGATCAGAGAGCAGAAGGAGGCCATTCGGCCCATAGAGCCTGTACCCACAAACATCCCACCTATCCCTGTAGACCTGCTAGTCCCCCTGAAACTAAGGGGCAATTTAGCATGGCCAATCCACCTAACCTACACAACTTTGGACGCTAAGGGGCAATTTAGCATGGCCAATCCACCTAACCTACACAACTTTGGACGCTAAGGAGCAATTTAGCATGGCCAATCCACCTAACCTACACATCTTTGGACGCTGAGGGGCAATTTAGCATGGCCAATCCATCTAACCTGCACATCTTTGGACACTAAGGGGCAATTTAGCATGGCCAATCCACCTAACCTACACAACTTTGGACGCTAAGGGGCAATTTAGCATGGCCAATCCACCTAACCTACACAACTTTGGACGCTAAGGGGCAATTTAGCATGGCCAATCCACCTAACCTACACAACTTTGGACACTAAGGGGCAATTTAGCATGGCCAATCCACCTAACCTGCACATCTTTGGACACTAAGGGGCTACATTGCATGGCCAATCCCCCTAACCTGGACGTCTTTGGGCACTAAGGGGCAATTTAGCACGGCCAATCCACCTAACCTACACAACTTTGGACACTAAGGGGCAATTTAGCATGGCCAATCCACCTAACCTACACATCTTTGGACACTAAGGGGCAATTTAGCATGGCCAATCCCCCTAACCTGGACATCTTTGGACACTAAGGGGCAATTTAGCACGGCCAATCCACCTAACCTGCACATCTTTGGACACTAAGGGGCAATTTAGCATGGCCAATCCACCTAACCTGCACATCTTTGGACACTAAGGGGCAATTTAGCATGGCCAATCCACCTAACCTACACAACTTTGGACATTAAGGGGCAATTTAGCATGGCCAATCCACCTAACCTGCACATCTTTGGACACTAAGGGGCAATTTAGCACGGCCAATCCACCTAACCTACTCATCTTGACTGGAAAAGCTATAGTTCGAGTACTTTAGAGGGGTCGGTTTTTGTCCAGTGTGTGCAGGAAGGCTTCCTGACGCAGTATGTAGATAGACCAACGAGAGGCGAGGCCACATTGGATTTGGTACTGGGTAATGAACCAGGCCAGGTGTTAGATTTGGAGGTAGGTGAGCACTTTGGTGACAGTGACCACAATTCGATTACGTTTACTTTAGCAATGGAAAAGGATAGGTATATATCAAAGGGCAAGAGTTATAGCTGGGGGAAAGGAAATTATGATGCAATTAGGCGAGATTTAGCTGGCATAGGTTGGGGAAGGAAACTGCAGGGGATGGGCACAATTGTAATGTGGAGCTTGTTCAAGGAACAGCTACTACACGTCCTTGATAAATATGTACCTGTCAGGCAGGGAGGAAGCAGACGTGTGAGGGACCCGTGGTTTACTAAGGAGGTTGAATCTCTTGTGAAGAGGAAGAAGGAGACTTATGTTAAGATGAGACATGAAGGCTTAGTTAGGGAGCTTGAGAGTTACAAGTTAGCCAGGAAGGACCTAAAGAAAGAGTTAAGAGGAGCCAGGAGGGGACATGAGAAGTCTTTGGCAGGTAGGATCAAGGAAAACCCTAAAGCTTTCTATAGGTATGTCAGGAGTAAAAGAATGACTAGGGTAAGATTAGGGCCAATCAAGGACAGGAGTGGGAAGTTGTGCGTGGAGTCTGAAGAGATAGGAGAGGCACTAAATGAATATTTTTTGTTGGTATTCACACTGGAGAGGGACAGTGTTGTCGAGGGGAGTACTGAGATGCAGACTGTTGGACTGGATGGGATTGATGTTCATAAGGAGGAGGTGTTAGCAATTCTGGAAAGGGTAAAAATAGATAAGTCCCCTGGGCCGGATGGGATTTATCCTAGGATTCTCTGGGAGGCTAGAGAGGAGATTGCAGAGCCTTTGGCTTTGATCTTTGTGTCGTCATTGTCTACTGGAACAGTGCCAGAAGACTGGAGGATAGCAAATGTTGTCCCCTTGTTCAAGAAGGGGAGTAGGGACAACCCTGGTAATTATAGACCGGTGAGCCTTACTTCTGTTGTGGGCAAAATATTGGAAAGGATTATAAGAGATAGGATTTATAATCACCTAGAAAAAAATAATTTGATTAGGGATAGTCAGCACGGTTTTGTGAAGGGTAGGTCATGACTCACAAACCTTATTGAGTTCTTTGAGAAGGTGACCAAAGAGGTGGATGAGGGTAAAGCGGTTGATGTGGTGTATATGGATTTCAGCAAAGCATTTGATAAGGTTCCCCATGGTAAGCTTTTGCAGAAAATACGGACACATGGGATTGAGGGTGATTTAGTGGTTTGGATCAGGAATTGGCTAGCTGTAAGAAAACAGAGGGTGGTGGTTGATGGGAAATATTCATCCTGGAGTTCAGTTACTAGTGGTGTACCGCAAGGATCTGTTTTGGGGCCACTGCTGTTTGTCATTTTTATTAAAGACTTGGATGAGGGCGTGGAAGGATGGATTAGTAAATTTGCGGATGACACTAAAGTCGGTGGAGTTGTAGACAGTGCGGAGGGAAGTGGCAGGTTACAGAGGGACATAGATAAGCTGCAGAGCTGGGCTGAGAGGTGGCAAATGGAGTTTAATGCGGAAAAGTGTGAGGTGATTCACTTTGGAAGGAGTAACAGGAATACAGAGTACTGGGCTAATGGTAAGATACTTGGTAGTGTGGATGAACAGAGGGATCTGGGTGTCCATGTGCATAGATCCCTGAAAGTTGGCACCCAGGTTGATAGGGTTGTTAAGTAGGCGTACGGTGTGTTAGCTTTTATTGGTAGAGGGATTGAGTTTCGGAGCCAGGAGGTCATGCTGCAACTGTACAAAACTCTGGTGCGGCCGCATTTGGAGTATTGCGTACAGTTCTGGTCGCCGTATTATAGGAAAGATGTGGAAGTGTTGGAAAGGGTGCAGAGGAGATTTACCAGGATGTTGCCTGGTTTGGTGGGAAAATCGTATGAGGAAAGGCTGAGGGGCTTGAGGTTGTTTTCGTTAGAGAGAAGAAGGTTAAGAGGTGACTTAATAGAGGCATACAAGATGATCAGAGGATTAGATAGGGTGGATAGTGAGAGCCTTTTTCCTCGGATGGTGTTGGCTAGCACGAGGGGACATAGCTTTAAATTGAGGGGTGAGAGATATAGGACAGATGTTAGAGGTAGGTTCTTTACTCAGAGAGTAGTAAGGGCATGGAATGCCCTGCCTGCAGCAGTGGTGGACTCGTCAACGTTGAGAGCGTTCAAATGGTTATTGGATAAACATATGGATGATATTGGAATAGTGTAGATTAGAGGGGCTTTAGACTGGTACCACTGGTCGGCGCAACATCGAGGGCCGAAGGGCCTGTACTGCGCTGTAATGTTCTATGTTCTATCTTTGGACACTGAGGGGCAATTTAGCATGGCCAATCCTTCTAACTTACATATCTTTGGACACGAAGGGACAATTTAGCATGGCCAACCCACGTAGCCTACACATCTTTGGACACTAAAGGGCAATTTAGCATGGCCAATCCATGGTGTGGAGGTCAGGTGGTTTGCCCATGCTAAATTGCGCCTTAGTGTCCAAAGATGTGCAGGTTAGGGGGATTGGCCATGCTAAATTGCGCCTTAGTGTCCAAAGATGTGCAGGTTAGGTGGATTGGCCATGCTAAATTGTCCCTTAGTGTCCAAAGATGTGTGGGTTAGGTAGATTGGCCATGCTAAATTGCCCCTTAGTGTCCAAAGATGTGTGGGTTAGGTAGATTGGCCATGCTAAATTGTCCCTTAGTGTCCAAAGATGTGCGGGTTAGGTGGATTGGCCATGCTAAATTGTCCCTTAGTGTCCAAAGATGTGTGGGTTAGGTAGATTGGCCATGCTAAATTGTCCCTTAGTGTCCAAAGATGTGTGGGTTAGGTGGATTGGCCATGCTAAATTGCCCCTTAGTGTCCAAAGATGTGCGGTTTAAGTGGATTGGCCGTGCTAAATTGCCCCTTAGTGTCCAAAGGTGTGCAGGTTAGGTGGATTGGCCATGCTAAATTGCCCCTTAGTGTCCAAAGATGGGCAGGTTAGGTGGATTGGCCATGCTAAATTGCCCCTTAGTGTCCAAAGATGTGCAGGTTAGGGGGATTGGCCGTGCTAAATTGCCCCTTAGTGTCCAAAGATGTGCAGGTTAGGTGGATTGGCCATGCTAAATTGCCCCTTAGTGTCCAAAGATGGGCAGGTTAGGTGGATTGGCCATGCTAAATTGCCCCTTAGTGTCCAAAGATGTGCAGGTTAGGGGGATTGGCCGTGCTAAATTGCCCCTTAGTGTCCAAAGATGTGCAGGTTAGGTGGATTGGCCGTGCTAAATTGCCCCTTAGTGTCCAAAGATGTGCAGGTTAGGGGGATTGGCCATGCTAAATTGCCCCTTAGTGTCCAAAGATGTGCAGGTTAGGTGGATTGGCCGTGCTAAATTGCCCCTTAGTGTCCAAAGATGTGCAGGTTAGGGGGATTGGCCGTGCTAAATTGCCCCTTAGTGTCCAAAGATGTGCAGGTTAGGTGGATTGGCCATGCTAAATTGCCCCTTAGTGTCCAAAGATGTGCAGGTTAGGGGGATTGGCCATGCTAAATTGCCCCTTAGTGTCCAAAGATGTGCAGGTTAGGTGGATTGGCCATGCTAAATTGCCCCTTAGTGTCCAAAGATGTGCAGGTTAGGTGGATTGGCCATGCTAAATTGCCCCTTAGTGTCCAAAGATGTGCAGGTTAGGTGGATTGGCCATGCTAAATTGCCCCTTAGTGTCCAAAGATGTGCAAGTTAGGTGGATTGGCCATGCTAAATTGCCCCTTAGTGTCCAAAGATGTGCGGTTTAAGTGGATTGGCCGTGCTAAATTGCCCCTTAGTGTCCAAAGATGTGTAGGTTAGATGGATTGGCCACAATCTGAGTAAGAGTCACTCGGACCCGAGACATTAACCCCGTCCCTCTCATCACAGACGCTGCCGGACCCGCTGAGTCTTCCAGTTTATTCCTGTTTTTAATACGAGAGAAGTGGAGGAGGCAGATAGGTGGCAGATGAAGTTCAATGCGGGGGAAATGTGAGGTGATGCACGTTTGGAAGGAAGGACATGGAGGAAAAGGGGTAAAAATTCTTCGAGGGAGGCAGGGGCAGAGGGATCTGGGTGTGTGTCTGAGCATGGATCACCTCAGGTGGCAGGACAAGTGGAGAGAGCGGTCAGGAAAGCATATAGTCTCCTTAACAGGGGCAGAGACTTCAAGAGCAAGGGGGTTTCGGCTGAATTCATACAAGACATTAGTTAGCTGGAATATTGTGCATGGTTCTGGGCGCCACGCTACAGGAAGGATGTGAACGCACTGGAGAGGTTTACGAGGATGTTACCAGGGCTGGAAAAGTGTAGCGACGAGGAGAGATTGGGGTTATTTTCCTTGGAACAAAGAAGGCTGAGGGGTGACCCGATAGAGGTGCACAAAATGATGAGGGAGAAGAGATAGAGTGGACGGGATTAAATTATTTCCCGTGACGGGAATTCGAGAACCAGGGGGCATAGATCCAGGATAAGTACCAGTAGGTGTAGAGGGGAGATACGAGGAAGAACTCCTTTACGCAGAGGGTGTCTGGAATTCACTGCGCGAGTTGATGGCGGAGGCAGAGACCCTAAACTCTTCTAAGAAGTACCTGGATCCACCCCTTAAGCTGCAGTGTCGGGTGCGGGAGGGTGGGGTTAGAAACGGCGTTCCTGGGCTGGCATGGATAAGATGGACCAAATGGCCTCCTTCTGCGCTGTAACTTCTCTGTGGTTCGATGAGAAACTTCAGTTATGAGGAGAGGTTGGGACTGTTCTCCTTGGAGAGAAGGCGGCTGAGAGAAGATATGATAGAGATGTTCAAAATCACGAGGGGGGCTGGATAGAGTAGAACAAAGAACAAAGAAAATTACAGCACAGGAACAGGCCTTTCGGCCCTCCAAGCCTGCACCGACCATGCTGCCCCGACTGAACTAAAACCCCCTACCCTTCCGGGGACCGTATCCCTCTATTCCCATCCTGTTCATGTTTTTGTCAAGACGCCCCTTAAAAGTCACTATCGTATCCGCTTCCACTCCCTCCCCCGGCAGCGAGTTCCAGGCACCCACCACCCTCTGTGTAAAAAAACTTGCCTCGTACATCTCCTTTAAACCTTGCCCCTCGCACCTTAAACCTGTGCCCCCTAGTCATTGACTCTTCCACCCTGGGGAAAAAGCTTCTGACTATCCACTCTGTCCATGCCCCTCATAATCTTGTAGACTTCTATCAGGTCGCCCCCCTCAACCTCCGTCGTTCCAGTGAGAACAAACCAAGTTTCTCCAACCTCTCCTCATAGCTAATGCCCTCCATGCCAGGCAACATCCTGGTAAATCTTGACTGTACCTTCTCCAAAGCCTCCACATCCTTCTGGCAGTGTAAAAGTAAAGTTTATTTACTAGTCACAAGTCGGCTTACATTCACACTGCAATGAAGTTACTGCGAAATTCCCCTATTCGCCACACTCTGGCGCCTGTTTGTGTCAATGCACCCTAACTAGCTCATCTTTCGGAATGTGGGAGGAAACCGGAGCACCCGGAGGAAACCCACGCAGACACGGGGAGAACGTGCAGACTCTGCACAGACAGTGACCCGAGCTCGGAATCGAACCCGGGTCCCTGGCGCTGTGAGGCAGCAGTGCTAACCACTGTGCTACCGTTCCGCCCGCCAGAATTGTGACCAGAATTGAACCCCATATTCCAAGTGCGGCCTCACTAAGGTTCTATAAAGCTGCAACATGACTTGCCAAATTTCTAAACTCAATACCCCGGCCGGTGAAGGCAAGCATGCCGTATGCCTTCTTGACTACCTTCTCCACCTGCATTGCCACTTTCTGTGACCTGTGTACCTGTACACCCAGATCCCTCTGCCTATCAATATTCTTCAGGGTTCTGCCATTTACTGTAGATTTCCCATCTGTATTAGACCTTCCAACATGCATTACTCAACATTTGTCTGGATTAAACTCCATCTGCCATCTCTCCGCCCAAGTAGAGAGGGAGAAACAGTTCCTGCTTGGAAAAGGATCGAGAACGAGAGATTTGAAGTGATTTGCAAAAGAAGCGAAGTATTGTGAGGAAGGACCTTTCTCACCCAGCGAGTGGTTGGGGTCTGGAATACTCTGCCTGGAAGTGTGGGGGAGGCAACTTCAATCGAGGCCTCCCAGAGGGAATTGGATGATTATTTGGCAGGGGGGGTTGCAGATAACACCAAGATTGGTGGCATAGTGGACAGTGAAGAAGATTATCTAGGATTGCAACAGGATCTTGATCAAATGGGCCAGTGGGCTGATGAATGGCAGATGGAGTTTAATTTAGACAAATGCGAGGTGATGCATTTTGGTAGATTGAACCAGGGCAGGACTTACTCAGATAATGGTAGGGCGTTGGGGAGAGTTACAGAACAAAGAGATCTCGGGATACTTGTTCATAGCTCCTTGAAAGTGGAGTCACAGGTGGACAGAGTGGTGAAGAAGGCATTCGGCATGCTTGGTTTCATTGGTCAGAACATTGAATACAGGAGTTGGGACGTCTTGTTGAAGTTGTACAAGACATTGGTGAGGCCACACTTGGAATACTGTGTATCGTTCTGGTCACCCTATTGTAGAAAAGATATCTGTCTACACTTCCCGCTGCCTTGGCAAAGCAGCCAGCATAGTTAAGGACCCCACGCACCCCGGACATTCTCTCTTCCACCCTCTTCCATCGGGAAAAAGATACAAAAGTCTGAGGTCACGGACCGACCGACTCAAGAACAGCTTCTTCCCTGCTGCTGTCAGACTTTTGAATGGACCTACCTCGCATTAAGTTGATCTTTCTCTACACCCTAGCTATGACTGTAACACTACATTCTGCACTCTCCTTTCTTTCTCTATGAACGGTATGCTCTGTCTGTAAAGTGCGCAAGAAACAATACTTTTCACTGTATCCCAATACATGTGACAATAATAAATCAAATCGAAATCAAATTAAAAACTAGAAAGAGTGCAGAGACGATTTACTAGGATGCTACCGGCTTGGTGGTTTGAGTTATAAGGAGAGGCTGAATAGACTGGGACTTTATTCTCTGGGGTAGGAGACTTAGGGGTAATCTTACAGAGGTCTATAAAATAATGAGGGGCGTAGATCAGCTAGATAGTCAATATCTTTTCCCAAAGGTAGGGGAGTCTAAAACTAGGTTTAAGGTGAGAGGGGAGAGATACAAAAGGGTCCAGAGGGGCAATGTTTTCACACAGAGGGTGGTGAGTGTCTGGAACGAGCTGCCAGAGGCAGTAGTAGAGGCGGGTACAATTTTGTCTTTTAAAAAGCGTTTAGACAGTTACATGGGTAAGATGAGTATAGAGGGATATGGGCCACTATAGAGGGATAGTCCCTCAATTGGGACCAGCTTAGTGGTTAAAAAAAAGGGGCGGCGAGGACAAGTTGGGCCGAAGGGCCTGTTTCCATGCTGTAAACCTCTATGGATTCTATGACTATGACTCTATGGGGTTACAGAGAAAAGGCAGGGGAATGGGCACTAAGTCACGATCTCGTTTGGAGAGCCGGTGCGGACAGGATGGGCCGAACGGCCTCCTTCTACATCGTAACAATTCTGATGTTTTTTATTCATTGGTGGGACATGGGCGTCGCTGGCTGGGCCCAGCATTTATTGCCCATCCCTAGTTGCCCCTTGGAGGGCAGTTGAGAGTCAACCACATCGGCTGTGGCTCTGGAGTCACATGTAGGCCAGACCGGGGTAAGGACGGCAGATTTCCTTCCCTAAAGGAACCAGATGGGTTTTTCCGACAATGGGTCATCAGTAGATTCTTAATTCCAGATATTTTTTATTGAATTCACATTCCACCATCTGCCGTGGCGGGATTCGAACCCGGGTCCCCAGAACATTAGCTGAGTTTCTGGATTAATACCACGAGGTGATTGCCTCCCCATTAAGTGGCACAGTGGTTAGCACTGCTGCCTCATAGCGCCAGGGACCCAGGTTCGATTCCTGTCCTGGGTCACTGTCTGTGCGGAGTCTGCACATTCTCCCCGTGTCTGCGTGGGTTTCCTCCGGGTGCTCCGGTTTCCTCCCACAGTCCAAAGATTTGTCGTTAGGTGGATTGGTCATGCTAAATTGTCCCTTAGTGTCCAAAATATGTGGATTAGGTGGATTGGCTATGCTAAATTGCCCCTTAGTGTCCAAAGATGTGCAGGTTAGGGGGATTGGCCATGCTAAATTGCCCCTTAGTGTCCAAAGATGTGCAGGTTAGGGGGATTGGCCATGCTAAATTGTCCCTTAGTGTCCAAAATATGTGGATTAGGTGGATTGGCTATGCTAAATTGCCCCTTAGTGTCCAAAGATGTGCAGGTTAGGGGGATTGGCCATGCTAAATTGCCCCTTAGTGTCCAAAGATGTGCAGGTTAGGTGGATTGGCCATGCTAAATTGCCCCTTAGTCTCCAAAGATGTGTAGGTTAGGTGGATTGGCCATGCTAAATTGCCCCTTAGTGTCCAAAGATGTGCAGGTTAAGTGGATTGGCCATGCTAAGTTGCCCCTTGGTGTCCAAAGATATACAGGTTAGGTGGATTGGCCATGCTAAATTGCCCCTTCGTGTCCAAAGATATACAGGTTAGGTGGATTGGCCATGCTAAATTGCCCCTTAGTGTCCAAAGATGTGCAGGTTAGGTGGATTGGCCATGCTAAATTGCCCCTTAGTCTCCAAAGATGTGTAGGTTAGGTGGATTGGCCATGCTAAATTGCCCCTTAGTGTCCAAAGATGTGCAGGTTAAGTGGATTGGCCATGCTAAGTTGCCCCTTGGTGTCCAAAGATATACAGGTTAGGTGGATTGGCCATGCTACATTGCCTTTTCATGTTTCCATTGCTCCTTCACATAAGCAGAGGCTGGATAGACTGGGACTTTTTTCTCTGGAGCGCAGGAGGCTGAGGGATGATCTTATAGAGGTCTATAAAATAATGAGGGGCGTAGATCAGCTAGATAGTCAACATCTTTTCCCAAAGGTAGGGGAGTCTAAAACTAGAGGGCACAGGTTTAAGGTGAGAGGGGAGAGATACAAAAGTGTCCAGAGGGGCAATTTTTTCACACAGAGGGTGGTGAGTGTCTGGAACGAGCTGCCAGAGGCAGTAGTAGAGGCGGGTACAATTTTGTATTTTAAAAAGCATTTAGACAGTTACATGGGTACGATGGGTATAGAGGGATATGGGCCAAATGCGGACAATTGGGACGAGCTTAGGGGTTAAAAAAAGGGGCGGCATGGACAAGTTGGGCCGAAGGGCCTGTTTCTGTGCTGTAAACCCCTACGACTTTATGTCCAAAGATGTGCAGGTTCGGGGGATTGGCCGTGCTAAATTCTCCCTCAGTGTTACCCGGACAGGCGCCGGAGTGTGGGGCGACCCGGGGGGAATTTCACGGTAACTTCATTGCAGTGTTAACGTAAGCCTTACTTGTGACTGATAAATAAACTTTAGGTGAATCAGCCTTGTGAATCTCTTCTCAGAGATTGGAAACAGCTCTCCTGTCAACTGTAGAACACCTACTGCCCAGGGTGTGTGGGTAAAGGATAGTCAGCGAGGTATTGGCAGGTGGTTCGCCTCTGTGTAACCGAAGCTCGGTGTTGAGCCAGTGCCCGAGGAGAGGAATGGAGATAATTAATGCGTCGAAGCAGCCATCTCGATGCAGCTCAGAGGGAAAAAAGCACATTTTTGCTTGATAATTGGATCAGAGCAGCTGAAAGAAACGCTTTATGTTTGCCTTCGCATGGCACCAGTGCTTAATGTTCCATGTGAGCTCAATTAAAGCCAGCTCTGGTTCCCTGCCCGCACCCCCCTCCTACTCCTCCTCCTCCAGGGAACGTCTTCAAATCCCCGGCTCCACGCGCTAAGGGAGTGTCTCCAAATGTTAGCCTCCCCATGGCTGCCCTGTTTCAGGTCGGTGTGTACCCCCCCCCTGGCTCACTCTGCCGCCTATCTCCTGCCTCATGTCCCCCGCCCCCCCGCACTCCTTCCCCCACCCCCCAAACCACCCGAACCACATGTCGTGGAGTCATATAGGTTTACAGCATGGGAAACAGGCCCTTCGGCCCAACCTGTCCATGCTGCCCCCTTTTTTTAAAACCCCTAAGCTAGTCCCAATTGCCCGCGTTTGGCCCATACCCCTCTATACCCATCTTACCCATGTAACTTTCTAAACGCTTTTTAAAAGACAAAATTGTCCCCGCCTCTACTACTGCCTCTGGCAGCTTGTTCCAGACACTCACCACCCTCTGTGTGAAAAGATTGCCCCTCTGGGCCCTTTTGTATCTCTCCCCTCTCACCTTAAACCTATGCCCTCTAGTTTTAGACTCCCCTACCTTTGGGAAAAGATGTTGACTATCTAGCTGATCTGTGCCCCTCATTATTTTATAGACCTCTATAAGATCACCCCTCAGCCTCCTGCGCTCCAGAGAAAAAAGTCCCAGTCTATCCAGCCTCTCCTTATAACTCAAAACATCAAGTCCCGGTAGCATCCTAGTAAATCCTTTCTGCACTCTTTCTAGTTTAATAATATCCGGTTTCCTCCCACAGTCCAAAGATGGGCAGGTTAGGCGGATTGGCTGTGCTAAATTGCCCCTTAGTGTCCAAAGATGTGCAGGTTAGGTGGATTGGCCATGCTAAATTGCCCCTTAGTGTCCAAAGATGTGCAGGTTAGGTGGATTGGCCATGCTAGATTGTCCCTTAGTGTCCAAAGATGTGCAGGTTAGGTGGATTGGCCATGCTAAATTGTCCCTTAGTGTCCAAAGATGTGCAGGTTAGGTGGATTGGCCATGCTAAATTGCCCCTTAGTGTCCAAAGATGGGCAGGTTAGGTGGATTGGCCGTGCTAAATTGTCCCTTAGTGTCCAAAGATGTGCAGGTTAGGTGGATTGGCCATGCTAAATTGCCCCTTAGTGTCCAAAGATGGGCAGGTTAGGTGGATTGGCCATGCTAAATTGCCCCTTAGTGTCCAAAGATGGGCAGGTTAGGTGGATTGGCCATGCTAAATTGCCCCTTAGTGTCCAAAGATGGGCAGGTTAGGTGGATTGGCCATGCTAAATTGCCCCTTAGTGTCCAAAGATGGGCAGGTTAGGTGGATTGGCCATGCTAAATTGCCCCTTAGTGTCCAAAGATGGGCAGGTTAGGTGGATTGGCCATGCTAAATTGCCCCTTAGTGTCCAAAGATGGGCAGGTTAGGTGGATTGGCCGTGCGAAATGTGTGAGATTACAGTGCGAGGGCGGTGGGGATGGAGGAATACTCTTTCAGAGAGTCGGTGCTGACCTGATGGGCTGAATGGCCTCTCTCTACACTGTAGGGATTCTATGGGTTCTTCGGGTCCAGACCCCAACCTTTCCTCATAAGATACCAACCTTTGCCCCTGGAATGTATCCAGTGAACCTTCTCTGAACCTCTCCTAACGCGATGGTATCTTTTTTCAAATAAGGAGACCAAAACAGCAAACACGAATCCAGATGTGGTCTCACCAAGGCCCTGTACAACTGCAATAGGACCTCCCCAAGTTTATGCATTCCATTTCCCTTGCAAATAAACACCAACAGTCCATGTACCTTCCTAAGCACTTCAACCTGCATACTGAGTATTTGTGATTCATGTACCAGGGTGCCCAGATCCCTCTGTACCACCCAGTTCTGCCTTTCGTGTACCAGGGTGCCCAGATCCCTCTGTACCACCCAGTTCAGCCATTCGTGTACCAGGGTGCCCAGATCCCTCTGTACCACCCAGTTCAGCCATTCGTGTACCAGGACGCCCAGATCCCTCTGTACCACCCAGTTCTGTGATACATGCCCCAGGACGCCCAGATCCCTCTGTACCACCCAGTTCTGTGATACATGCACCAGGACGCCCAGATCCCTCTGTACCACCCAGTTCTGTGATACATGCACCAGGACGCCCAGATCCCTCTGTACCACCCAGTTCTGCCATTTGTGTACCAGGGTGCCCAGATCCCTCTGTACCACCCAGTTCTGCCTTTCGTGTACCAGGGTGCCCAGATCCCTCTGTACCACCCAGTTCTGTCATACATGCACCAGGACGCCCAGATCCCTCTGTACCACCCAGTTCTGCCATTTGTGTACCAGGACGCCCAGATCCCTCTGTACCACCCAGTTCTGCCATTTGTGTACCAGGACGCCCAGATCCCTCTGTACCACCCAGTTGTGTGATTATGTATAATGGTGCCCAGATCCCTCTCTACCAGCCAGTCTTATGATTCAATAACCACTCCAGTTAGTTTTTGCTATGAATGTGAGCCTGTGTTTGTACAGGGTAAGGATGATAAAATGATGTGTGTGTTTGGCAGATATTAAAGAATTGCTTTTTTTGTCCATTCCAGGGCCAACAAACACTATCTTGCTGCATGTTTTTCTGAGGTTGAAACAAGAGTAAACTGGGAATAATGTCTTCCCCAGGTAGGTACTTTGAGTTATGGAAATAATGGAAAAATTAACTGCTACCATTAGTGGCTATCCTCTAAGTTATCGATCCCTCTGTAACCAGCATTAACTCGCACTCATCATTCACTGTAATCTCCCCTCTACACTGTCCCCCATCAAACACTCCCAGGACAGGTACAGCATGGGGTTAGATACAGAGTAAAGCTCCCTCTGCACTGTCCCCCATCAAACACTCCCAGGACAGGTACAGCACGGGGTTAGATACAGAGTAAAGCTCCCTCTACACTGTCCCCCATCAAACACTCCCAGGACAGGTAAAGCACGGGGTTTGATACAGAGTAAAGCTCCCTCTACACTGTCCCCCCATCAAACACTCCCAGGACAGGTACAGCACGGGGTTAGATACAGAGTAAAGCTCCCTCTACACTGTCTCCATCAAACACTCCCAGGACAGGTACAGCACGGGGTTAGATACAGAGTAAAGCTCCCTCTACACTGTCTCCATCAAACACTCCCAGGACAGGTACAGCACGGGGTTAGATACAGAGTAAAGCTCCCTCTACACTGTCCCCATCAAACACTCCCAGGACAGGTACAGCACGGGGTTAGATACAGAGTAAAGCTCCCTCTACACTGTCTCCATCAAACACTCCCAGGACAGGTACAGCACGGGGTTAGATACAGAGTAAAGCTCCCTCTACACAGTCCCCATCAAACACTCCCAGGACAGGTACAGCACGGGGTTAGATACAGAGTAAAGCTCCCTCTACACTGTCTCCATCAAACACTCCCAGGACAGGTACAGCACGGGGTTAGATACAGAGTAAAGCTCCCTCTACACTGTCCCCCATCAAACACTCCCAGGACAGGTACAGCACGGGGTTAGATACAGAGTAAAGCTCCCTCTACACTGTCCCCCATCAAACACTCCCAGGACAGGTAAAGCACGGGGTTTGATACAGAGTAAAGCTCCCTCTACACTGTCCCCCCATCAAACACTCCCAGGACAGGTACAGCACGGGGTTAGATACAGAGTAAAGCTCCCTCTACACTGTCCCCCATCAAACACTCCCAGGACAGGTACAGCACGGGGTTAGATACAGAGTAAAGCTCCCTCTACACTGTCTCCATCAAACACTCCCAGGACAGGTACAGCACGGGGTTAGATACAGAGTAAAGCTCCCTCTACACTGTCCCCATCAAACACTCCCAGGACAGGTACAGCACGGGGTTAGATACAGAGTAAAGCTCCCTCTACACTGTCTCCATCAAACACTCCCAGGACAGGTACAGCACGGGGTTAGATACAGAGTAAAGCTCCCTCTACACTGTCCCCATCAAACACTCCCAGGACAGGTACAGCACGGGGTTAGATACAGAGTAAAGCTCCCTCTACACTGTCTCCATCAAACACTCCCAGGACAGGTACAGCACGGGGTTAGATACAGAGTAAAGCTCCCTCTACACTGTCCCCCATCAAACACTCCCAGGACAGGTACAGCACGGGGTTAGATACAGAGTAAAGCTCCCTCTCCACTGTCCCCTCATCAAACACTCCCAGGACAGGTACAGCACGGGGTTAGATACAGAGTAAAGCTCCCTCTACACTGTCCCCCATCAAACACTCCCAGAACTGGTACAGCACGGGGTTTGATACAGAGTAAAGCTCCCTCTACACTGTCCCCCATCAAACACTCCCAGGACAGGTGCAGCACGGTGTTAGATACAGAGTAAAGCTCCTTCTACACTGTCCCCCATCAAACACTCCCAGGACAGGTACAGCACGGGGTTAGATACAGAGTAAAGCTCCCTCTACACTGTCTCCATCAAACACTCCCAGGACAGGTACAGCACGGGGTTAGATACAGAGTAAAGCTCCCTCTACACTGTCCCCATCAAACACTCCCAGGACAGGTACAGCACGGGGTTAGATACAGAGTAAAGCTCCCTCTACACTGTCTCCATCAAACACTCCCAGGACAGGTACAGCACGGGGTTAGATACAGAGTAAAGCTCCCTCTACACTGTCCCCATCAAACACTCCCAGGACAGGTACAGCACGGGGTTAGATACAGAGTAAAGCTCCCTCTACACTGTCTCCATCAAACACTCCCAGGACAGGTACAGCACGGGGTTAGATACAGAGTAAAGCTCCCTCTACACTGTCCCCCATCAAACACTCCCAGGACAGGTACAGCACGGGGTTAGATACAGAGTAAAGCTCCCTCTGCACTCTCCCCTCATCAAACACTCCCGGGACAGGTACAGCACGGGGTTAGATACAGAGTAAAGCTCCCTCTACACTGTCCCCCATCAAACACTCCCAGAACTGGTACAGCACAGGGTTAGATACAGAGTAAAGCTCCCTCTACACTGTCCCCCATCAAACACTCCCAGGACAGGTACAGCACGGGGTTAGATACAGAGTAAAGCTCCCTCTACACTGTCTCCCTTCAAACACTCCCAGGACAGGTACAGCATGGGGTTAGATACAGAGCAAAGCTCCCTCTACACTGTCCCCCCATCAAACACTCCCAGGACAGGTACAGCACGGGGTTAGATACAGAGTAAAGCTCCCCCTACACTGTCCCCCATCAAACACTCCCAGGACAGGTACAGCATGGGGTTAGATACAGAGTAAAGCTCCCTCTACACTGTCCCCCCATCAAACACTCCCAGGACAGGTACAGCACGGGGTTAGATACAGAGTAAAGCTCCCTCTTCACTGTCCCCTCATCAAACACTCCCAGGACAGGTACAACATGGGTTAGATACAGAGTAAAGCTCCCTCTACACTGTCCCCCATCAAACACTCCCAGGACAGGTACCGCACGGGGTTAGATACAGAGTAAAGCTCCCTCGACACTGTCCCCATCAAACACTCCCAGGACAGGTACAGCACGGGGTTAGATACAGAGTAAAGCTCCCTCTACACTGTCCCCCATCAAACACTCCCAGAACTGGTACAGCACAGGGTTAGATACAGAGTAAAGCTCCCTCTACACTGTCCCCATCAAACACTCCCAGGACATTTTCAGCACGGGGTTAGATACAGAGTAAGGCACTCTCTACACTGTCCCCATCAAACACTCCCAGGACAGGTACAGCATGGGGTTAGATACAGAGTAAAGCTCCCTCTACACTGTCCCCATCAAACACTCCCAGGACAGGTACAGCACGGGGTTAGATACAGAGTAAAACTCCCTCTACACTGTCCTCATCAAACACTCCTAGGACAGGTACAGCACGGGGTTAGATACAGAGTAAAGCTCCCTCTACACTGTCCCCATCAAACACTCCCAGGACAGGTACAGCACGGGGTTAGATACAGAGTAAAGCTCCCTCTACACTGTCCCCATCAAACACTCCCAGGACAGGTACAGCACGGGGTTAGATACAGAGTAAAGCTCCCTCTACACTGTCCCACATCAAACACTCCCAGGACAGGTACAGCACAGGGTTAGATACAGAGTAAAGCTCCCTCTACACTGTCCCCCATCAAACACTCCCAGGACTGATACAGCACGGGGTTAGATAGAGAGTAAGGCAGTGTGAAATTTTTACTGTTCCTTCAAGCCACTGCATCCTGTGTGAAACAGGAAACTAATTTAGGGCGAATTTAAGTCTGTGGGGATGTACTGTGTGAAGTTATTTCGGGTCAGGACCTGAACCAGGTGCAGAGAAAGGATCTCCCTTGTTACACAGGTGAAAGGTCATTACCTAGCCCACAGGCCATAGGTGAAAGGTCAGTATCTAGTCCACAGACCACAGGTGAAAGGTCAGTACCTAGCCCACAAGCCATAGGTGAAAGGTCAGTATCTAGTCCACAGGCCACAGGTGAAAGGTCAGTACCTAGCCCACAGGCCATAGGTGAAAGGTCAGTACCCAGCCTACAGGCCACAGCTGAAAGGTCAGTACCTAGCCCACAGGCCACAGTTTAAAGGTTAGTGTGAGCCCACAGGCCATAGGTGAAAGGTCAGTGCCTTGCCCATAGGCCGCAGGTGAAAGGTCAGTACCTAGCCCACAAGCCATAGATTAATGGTCAGTATCTAGCCCACAGGTGAAAGGTCAGTGCCTAGCTCACAGGCACAGGTGAAAGGTCAGTACCTAGCCCACAGGCCACAGGTGAAAGGTCAGTACCTAGCCCACAGATCACAGGTGAAAGGTCAGTACCTAACCCACAGGCCACAGGTGAAAGGTCAGTGTGCAGTCCACAGGCCACAGGTTAAAGGTCAGCATTTAGCCCACAGGCCACAGGTTAAATGTCAGTGTTTAGTCTATATATCGCAGGTGAAGGGGATTGTGTAGCCAACAGGCTACAGGTTAAAGGTCAGCATTTGGCCGATAGGCCACAGGTGAAAGGTCAATGTGTAACCCACAAGCCACATCAGTGTCACAGTGTCCGTATCTAACCCTCTGCCTCTGTCTGTCAGTTGTCACGGTACTGAGTGTTTCTCCGTCTCTCTCTCTCTCTATTTCAGGCTATCCGACTGGTCCGTCCACGTACCCGACTCCCCAGCCAGCGGGCTACCCCATGCCCACATACGGCTACCCCTCCCCTGCCGGTGCCCACCCGCAGCCCAGTTTCCCCCACCATGACGTCCCCCACGCCGCCCCGTCCCCTGGGTTCCTACCCTATCCGCCGCCGGCGGGCCCTGGCAACATGCCCCCCCACCCCATGGCCCCCCCACCGGGCCACCCGGCCGGCCCAGCGATCCACACCCCGCCATCCGGCCCTCAACCCAGGCACCATGAGGAGGACCCTGGCATCGTCCACGCCCCCTTGATGGGGGGCACGAGCGGGAACCCGGCTTTGGATTACCTGGCGCAGGTGAGCATCGAACGCTGGAGGAATGGACGGACATGTGGAGGGGTGGGGGAGGGGGGGGGGGGGGTGGGAATAGATCCATTTTGGAAGGAGGGATGAGGGGAAGGGGCCAGAGGAATGGGGGGGGTGGGGAGGCGGGGGGGGAGGGTGCACTGTACCAACAAGCCGATATCCCCGCTACCTTTTAGGGAAAGAGAGGAGATGACAGGATGGAAAAGTTCGTAAAACCTCTCGGAATTAAGAATTTGGGGTGCCTGGCTGTTCCAAAAAGGGGGAGCCAGCTGGAAGCGACGGGCTCCTGCTGAACCTTCAGACACCACCTCAGGTTAGGCCTCAGGTTAGACTTCAAGTTAGGCCTCATGTCTGGCCTAGGTTAGGCCTCAGGTCTGTCCTCAGATTAGGCCTCAGGTACGGCCTCAGGTACGGCCTCATGTCTAGTCTCAGGTTAGGCCTCAGGTTAGGCCTCAGGTACGGCCTCAGGTACGGCCTCAGGTACGGCCTCAGGTTAGGCCTCAGGTTAGGCCTCATGTCCAGTTTCACGTTAGGCCTCAGGTTAGGCCTCAGGTACGGCCTCAGGTTAGGCCTCAGTTTAGGCCTCAGGTTAGGCCTCAAGTCTAGTCTCAGGCTAGGCCTCAGGTTAGGCCTCAGGTACGACCTCAGGTACAGCCTCAGGTTAGGCCTCATGTCTAGTCTCAAGTTAGGTCTCAGGTACGGCCTCAGGTATGGCCTCAGGTACGGCCTCAGGTTCAGCCTCAAGTTAAGCCTCAGGTTCGGCCTCAAGTTAGGCCTTAGGTTAGGCCTCAGATTAGGCCTCAATTTAGGCCTCAGGTCTAGCTTCAGGTTAGGCCTCAGGTCTGGCCTCAGGTTCGGCCTCAACTTAGGCCTCATGTCCAGCCTCAGGTTAAGCATCAGGTACGGCATCTGGTTTGGCCTCATGATGTGCGGGTTAGGTGGATTGGCCATGCTAAATTGTGCCTTAGTGTCCAAAGATGTGCGGGTTAGGTGGATTGGCCGTGCGTCAGGCGTCCGTATTCAACTCTGGTCTGTTTTGTCCGCAGATTGACCAGGTCCTGATCCATCAGAAGGTGGAAGTGATGGAAGGTAAGGTGACCGAACTCAAATATTTCAGGCCCCTGGGTCTTTTTCCTCCTCTCTTTGCCCCCCGAGGTGGGTGCCATTGGCCCAGCCAGCGTTTATTGCCCGCCCCTAATTGCCCGTGACAAGGCAGGAGGTCCTCTGCTCTCCCCGAGCACCTTCCGGGCCTAGTCTGCCTTACTTCCAGAGCCTAGTGCCTCTCAGCAATTTCTCTCTCTCTCTTGATTGGAGGAGATCGACCTGGGGGAGCGAGTGGTGGGTCTTGCTGTCAGGTTCGGCAGAGGTGTGGGGGCATGATGTCGGGGTGTGCGGGGGCGGTGGGGGGCGATGGGGATGGGGGAGGAGCTCACAGTCCTCGCACTCCACTCTCAGTTGCTGGCACAGGTAGTTATGGCAACGTGTTTGGCCCCTGCAAGGGAAGAATAACCTCCCCACACTGCCAGTGTTTTGCAAGGGGGGGGGGTTAGGGTCCTCCCCCAATATCCTCAAGACCCCTCACAGCACCATCACAATGCCCCTTAGTGTCCAAAGATGTGCGGGATAGGTGGATTGGCCATGCTAAATTGTCCCTTAGTGTCCAAAGATGTGCGGGTTAGGTGGATTGGCCATGCTAAATTGCCCCTTAGTGTCCAGAAGATGGGCAGGTTAGGTGGACTGGCCATGCTAAAATGCCTCTTTGTGTCCAAAGATGTGTAAGTTAGATAGGATGGCCATGCTAAATTGCTCCTTCGTGTCCAACGATGTGTAGGTTAGGAGGATTGGCCGTGCTAAATTGCTCCTTAGTGTCCACAGATGTGCAGGTTAGGTGGATTGGCCATGCTAAATTGCCCCTTAGTGTCCAAAGATGTGTAGGTTTGGTGGATTGGCCATGCTAAATTGCCCCTTAGTGTCCAAAGTTTTTTAGGTTAGGAGGATTGGTCATGTTAAATTGCCCCTTAGTGTCCAAAGATGTGCAGGTTAGGAGGATTGGCCATGTTAAATTGCCCCTTAGTGTCCAAAGATATGCAGGTTAGGTGGATTGGCCATGCTAAATTGCCCCTTAGTGTCCAAAGATGTGTAGGTTAGGTGGATTGGCCATGCTAAATTGCCCCTTAGTGTCCAAAGATGTGTAGGTTAGGTGGATTGGCCATGCTAAATTGCCCCTTAGTGTCCAAAGATGTGCGGGTTAGGTGGATTGGCCATGCTAAATTGCCCCTTAGTGTCCAAAGATGTGTAGGTTAGGTGGATTGGCCATGCTAAATTGCCCCTTAGTGTCCAAAGATGTGCGGGTTAGGTGGATTGGCCATGCTAAATTGCCCCTTAATGTCCAAAGATGTGTAGGTTAGGTGGATTGGCCATGCTAAATTGCCCCTTAGTGTCCAAAGATGTGCGGGTTAGGTGGATTGGCTATGCTAAATTGCCCCTTAATATCCAAAAGATATGCGGGTTAGGTGGATTGGCCATGCTAAATTGCCCCTTAGTGTCCAAAGATGTGCAGGTTCGGAGGACTAGCAGGGTAAATACATTGGTTTGCGATAACAGGGCCTGGGTGGGATTGATGCAGACTCGATGGGCCAAATGGCCGGCTTCTGCATATCGGATTCGATGATCCTATGATTCTGGATAGAAAGAAACTTTTTGCCTTAGTAGAGGACTCAGTAACCAGGGGGCAGCAATTTAAGGTAAGGGGAAGGAGCTTTAGGGGGGATTTGAGGGGAAACCTTTTCGCCCAGAGGGTGGTGGGAATCTGGGACTCGCTGCCTGAAAGGGTGGGAGAGGCGGGAACCCTCACAACATTGAAGTAGCTTTTAGACGAACGCTTGGAACACCCGAGCACACAAGGCTACTGACCGAGTGCTGGGTAATGGGATCAGGGTAGCGGGCTTGATGGCCCGTGCAGATCCGATGGGCTGAATGGTCTCTTTCTGTGTCGTAAAATGATGACTTATGAGGAATTTCCAATGAGACTGTTAATAAATGGAGTGGAGCTGGTTGGTTGACAAATGTTGGCAGAAGAACTCCCCCCGACTGCCCTTCAAACATCATCATGAGATCTGTTTTCCCAAGATGGCGGCAGAGTGTGGCGACTTCTTGCAAACTGTGCCCAGTATTCCTTCTAATTCTATCTTTTACTCTTGATCTCTGATTCTCAAACTTCATTCTAACTCTTTTAAACTCTTTAACAATGCTCTAACTCAACCTCCTACAGATTTGGCTACCCCGTATTAAGTTGATCTTTCTCTACACCCTCGCTATGACTATAACACTACATTCTGCGCTCTCTCCTTTCCTTCTCTATGAATGGTATGCTTTGTCTGGAGAGCGCGCAAGAAACAATACCTTTCACTGCATCCCAATAAATGTGACACTAATAAATCAAATCAAATCCTTCTCCTCTATGTACTCTATGAACAGTATGCTTTGTCTGTATAGAAACATAGAAGAAACATAGAAATATAGAAAAACTACAGCACAAAACAGGCCCTTCGGCCCCACAAGTTGTGCCGAACACATCCCTACCTTCTAGACCGACCTATAACCCTCCATCCTTTAAGCTCCATGTACTCATCCAGGAGTCTCTTAAAAGACCCTATTGAGTTCGCCTCCACCACCACTCTCTGTGTGAAAAACTTCACCCTAACATCTCCCCTGTACCTACCCCCCAGCACCCTAAACCTGTGTCCTCGCGTAGCAGCCATTTCCACCCTGGGAAAAAGCCTCTGAGAGTCCACCCGATCTATGCCTCTCAACATCTTATACACCTCTATTAGGTCTCCTCTCATCCTACGTCTCTCCAAGGAGAAAAGACCGAGCTCCCTCAGCCTATCCTCATAAGGCATGCCACTCAATCCAGGCAACATCCTTGTAAATCTCCTCTGCACCCTTTCAATCTTTTCCACATCCTTCCTGTAATGAGGCGACCAGAACTGAGCACAGTACTCCAAGTGGGGTCTGACGAGGGTCTTATAAAGCTGCATCATTATCCCCGGACTCCTAAACTCAATCCCTCGATTGATAAAGGCCAGCACACCATACGCCTTCTTAACCACCTCCTCCACCTGCGGGACCGATTTCAGAGTCCTATGGACCCGGACCCCAAGGTCCTTCTGATCCTCTACACTGCTAAGAGTCTTACCCTTGATATTATACTCCTTCATCCCATTTGACCTGCCAAAATGGACCACGACGCATTTATCCGGGTTAAAGTCCATCTGCCACTTTTCTGCCCAGTCTTGCATCCTATCTATGTCTCGCTGCAGCTTCTGACATCTGAAATCAAATTCTTCTCCCCTATGTATTCTATGAACGGTATGCTTTGTCTGTATAGCGCGCAAGAAACAAGACTTTTCACTGTATCCCAATACCTGTGACAATAATAAATCAAATCCTTCTCCCCTATGTACTCTATGAACAGTATGCTTTGCCTGTATAGTGCACAAGAAACAATACTTTTCACTGTATCCCAGTACACGTGACAATAATAAATCAAATCAAATCAGATTAGGGGCTGAGTGCTGGAAAATGGGGTTAGGATAGATAGGGGCTTGACGTAATGGGCCGAAGGGCCTCTTTTTTTGTGCAGTAAGACTCTACGGGCCTAATTTAACCGGCACATCCTCCCCGAAGTTCGTACGATCCTGCCTGAGGTCGACGGAGAATGCTGTTCTCCGAGACTCGCCCACTCCTGGGATCGGGGCCAGGCGGTGCCAGTAAGATTTCGGCCAATGACTCTGAAGGCAGGGTTCCTTTATTGATTCTGACTTTGCAACACTTCCAGCTCTCTTCAGCTTTGAGACGAAGAACAAGTACGTGGTGAAGAACAGCCTGGGCCAGAAGATCTACAGCGCCAAGGAGAAGAGCGACTGCTGCACCAGGAACTGCTGTGGCTCGCTGCGTTACTTCAACATGAAGCTCATGGACAACACAGACAGGGAGGTCATCCACCTGGTGCGGCCCTTCAAGTGCGTCAGTTGCTGGTTCCCCTGTTGCCTCCAGGAGGTGGGTACAATGGCGGGGCTGGGTGGGTGCCAAAACCAGGCGCAAAGAGGCTCCGACCCCTACGCCCGAACTCCCGAACGCTTGCTGCTGGGAGGACGTCGCGACGGCGTGACGCCTTCGCGCGGACAACCGGCTCCGGCAAAGTGGGCTTTTGCACCCTCCCTTCGGAGGCCCCGGTACGCGACGGATCGAATGCCGAACGGGATTTGAGTCCCCGGCCAACGTGACAGCGGTTCTCGGGCAGTACAGGGTAACGTCGGGGATCGTAGAATCAGAGAATTCCCTACGGTGCAGAAGGAGGCCATTCGGCCCATCGAGTCTGCACCAACCACAATCCCACCCAGGCCCGATGCCTGTAACCTGACCCGCTAATCCCTCTAACCTGCACATCTTTGGACACTAAGGGACAATTTAGCATGGCTAATCCCTCTAACCTGCACATCTTTGGACACTAAGGGACAATTTAGCATGGCTAATCCCTCTAACATGCACATCTTTGGACACTGAGGGACAATTTAGCATGGCTAATCCCTCTAACCTGCACATCTTTGGACACTAAGGGGCAATTTAGCATGGCCAATCCCCCTAATCTACACATCTCTGGACACTAAGGGGCAATTTAGCATGGCCAATCCACCTAACCTGCACATCTTTGGACACTAAGGGGCAATTTAGCATGGCCAATCCACCTAACCTGCACATCTTTGGACACTAAGGGGCAATTTAGCATGGCCAATCCACCTAACCCGCACATCTTTGGACACTGAGGGGCAATTTAGTATGGCCAATCCACCTAACCTACACATATTTGGACACTAAGGGGCAATTTAGCATGGCCAATCCACCTAACCTGCACATCGTTGGACACTAAGGGGCAATTTAGCATGGCCAATCCACCTAACTGGCACATCTTTGGACACTAAGGGGCAATTTAGCATGGCCAATCCACCTAACCTGCAGTGGGTTAGCACTGCTGCATCACTGCTCCAGGGACCTGGTTCGATTCCCGGCTTGGGTCACTGTCTGTGTGGAGTTTGCACATTCTCCTCGTGTCTGCGTGGGTTTCCTCCGGGTGCTCCGGTTTCCTCCCACAGTCCAAAGATGTGCGGGTTAGGTTGATTGGCCGTGATAAAATTGCCCCTTCGTGTCCTGAGATGCGTGGGTTAGCGGGTAAATGTGTAGGGATATGGGAGTAGGGCCTAGGTGGGATTGTAGTCAGTGCAGACTTGATGGGCCGAATGGCCTGTTTCTGCACTGTAGGGTTTCTATGATTTCTATGATCTTGCCCTAAAAGAGGCCTAACCTGCACATCTTTGGACACTAAGGGGCTAATTAGCATGGTCAATCCACCTAACCTACACATCTTTGGACACTAAGGGGCAATTTAGCATGGCCAATCCACCTAACCGGCACATCTTTGGACACTAAGGGGCAATTTAGCATGGCCAATCCACCTAACCTGCAGTGGGTTAGCACTGCTGCATCACAGCTCCAGGGACCTGGTTCGATTCCCGGCTTGGGTCACTGTCTGTGTGGAGTTTGCACATTCTCCTCGTGTCTGCGTGGGTTTCCTCCGGGTGCTCCGGTTTCCTCCCACAGTCCAAAGATGTGCGGGTTAGGTTGATTGGCCGTGATAAAATTGCCCCTTCGTGTCCTGAGATGCGTGGGTTAGCGGGTAAATGTGTAGGGATATGGGAGTAGGGCCTAGGTGGGATTGTAGTCAGTGCAGACTTGATGGGCCGAATGGCCTGTTTCTGCACTGTAGGGTTTCTATGATTTCTATGATCTTGCCCTAAAAGAGGCCTAACCTGCACATCTTTGGACACTAAGGGGCTAATTAGCATGGTCAATCCACCTAACCTACACATCTTTGGACACTAAGGGGCAATTTAGCATGGCCAATCCATCTAACCTGCACATCTTTGGACACGAAGGGGCAATTTAGCACGGCCAATCCACCTAACCTGCACATCTTTGGATAGAGAGACATGGAGAGAAACAGAGACTAAGATAGAGAGAGGGACAGAGATAGAAAGATAGACATAATGCCCCCCCCCCCGCGACTACTGCGGGGCAATTTTACCTGCTTGTGCCCATGACCTTGTGACAGGAGCCAGTCTCCACTAGGCCGCAGCCAAGCCATGGCTTGATTTTTTTTTCTCTTGCCTTCTCCTTTCGGACAAACAGAAAAGTGGAATTTCCAGGCAAGCTGCCCTGAATCACGCTCTTTCCAAGCCGGTTGCCAGGTGGGGCCTACACAGAGTGTGACTCATCCTGTCAACTCCCCACCCCCCAAACAACACTGCATGCCTCAACCTCGGAACTGAGTGGGTGTTAAACTCACCGCCGGGTTTCCCTGCACAGGCTGAGCTAATTGAGACACACCTCGGACATTCCTGAGGGGGAAATCATGCTTTCGTCAGAAGCATCACCAAGTAGGCCTCAGCTTGTTTCCAGCTGGAGAGAACTCCTTACTCAGCATTGGCAAGCAAAAAGAGTCACTGTCACACCCTGAGTCAGGCTGGGAGCCAGAGAACCTGCAAAACAAAGGGCAAACCAGTTAAAATTGTCCAAACTACCCTCAGAAACCTTTCGGGGTGGCACAGTGGATAGCACTGCTGCCTCAGAGTGCCACTCTGTGTAGGCCCCATCTGGCAACTGGTTTGGAACGTGACCTCAGACTGTTGTACCTTTTCCTTGACAGGAGAAATTTAATCAGATTGGCCATGCTAAATTGCCCCTTAGTGTCCAAAGATGTGCAGGTTAGGTGGATTGGCCATGCTAAATTGCCCCTTAGTGTCCAAAGATGTACAGGTTAGGTGGATTGGCCATGCTAAATTGCCCCTTAGTGTCCAAAGATGTGTGGGTTAGGTGGATTGGCCATGCTAAATTGCCCCTTAGTGTCCAAAGATGTGCGGGTTAGGTGGATTGGCCATGCTAAATTGTCCCTTCGTGTCCAAAGATGTGTAGGTTAGGTTGATTGACCATGCTAAATTGCCCCTTAGTGTCCAAAGATGTGCAGGTTAGGTGGATTGGCCATGCTAAATTGTCCCTTAGTGTCCAAAGATGTGTAGGTTAGGTGGATTGGCCATGCTAAATTGCCCCTTAGTGTCCAAAGATGTGCGGGTTAGGTGGATTGGCCATGCTAAATTGTCCCTTAGTGTCCAAAGATGTGCAGGTTAGGTGGATTGGCCATGCTAAATTGCCCCTTAGTGTCCAAAGATGTGTAGGTTAGGTTGATTGACCATGCTAAATTGCCCCTTAGTGTCCAAAGGTGTGCGGGTTCGGTGGATTGGCCATGCTAAATTGCCCCTTAGTGTCCAAAGATGTGCGGGTTAGGTGGATTGGCCATGCTAAATTGTCCCTTAGTGTCCAAAGATGTGCAGGTTAGGTGGATTGGCCATGCTAAATTGCCCCTTAGTGTCCAAAGATGTGTAGGTTAGGTTGATTGACCATGCTAAATTGCCCCTTAGTGTCCAAAGGTGTGCGGGTTCGGTGGATTGGCCATATTAAATTCTCTCCGAGTGTGTTTGATTTGATTTATTATTGTCACATGTATTGTTTCTTGCGCTCTATACAGACAAAGCATACCGTTCATAGAGAAGGAAAGGAGAGAGTGCAGAATGTAGTGTTACAGTCATAGCTAGGGTGCAGAGAAAGATCAACTTAATGCGAGGTAGGTCCATTCAAAAGTCTGACAGCAGCAGGGAAGAAGCTGTTCTTGAGTCGGTTGGTACGTGACCTCAGACTTTTGTATCTTTTTCCCGATGGAAGAAGGTGGAAGAGAGAATGTCCGGGGTGTGTGGGGTCCTTGATTATGCCCCTTAGTGTCCAAAAATGTGTAGGTTTAAATCACGGGTAGATAGTTTTCTGATCGATAAGGGAATTAGGGGATATGGGGAGCAGGTGGGTAAGTGGAACTGATTCGCTTCAGATCAGCCATGATCTTGTTGAATGGCGGGGCAGGCTCGAAGGGCCAGATGGCCTACTCCTGCTCCTATTTCTTATGCTGGCTGCTTTTCCCGAGGCAGCGGGAAGCATAGACAGAGTCGATGGATGGGAGGCTGGTTTGCGTGATGGATTGGGCTACATTCACGACCCTTTGTAGTTCATTGCGGTCTTGGGCAGAGCAGGAGCCCAGACCAAGCTGTGATACAACCAGAAAGAATGCTTTCTATGGTACATCTGTAAAAGTTGGTGAGAGTCGTAGCTGACATGCCAAATGTCCTTAGTCTTCTGAGAAAGTAGAGGTGTTGGTGGGGCTTTCTTAACTATAGTGTCGGCGTGGGGGGGACCAGGACAGGTTGTTGGTGATCTGGACACCTAAAAACTTGAAGCTCTCGACCCTTTCTACTTCGTCCCCGTTGATGTAGACAGGGGCATGTTCTCCTTTACGCTTCCTGAAGTCGATGACAATGTCCTTCGTTTTGTTGACATTGAGGGAGAGATTATTGTTGCCGCACCAGTTCACCAGATTCTCTATCTCATTCCTGTACTCTGTCTCGTCGTGGTTTGAGATCCGACCCACTACGGTGGTGTCGTCAGCAAACTTGAAAATCGAGTTGGAGGGATTTTGGCCGCACAGTCATCGTTGGAGAAGGAGGACAGTAGGCCACATGGCCATAGCGGGCATTAGCAGGGTAAATACATCGGGCTGCGGGGAGAGGGCACGGCTGGGATTGTGGTCAATGCAGACTCAATCGGCCGAAGACAATCCTGTAGGATTCTATGATCTTGTACGGTTGTGGGGTTGGGGGGAAAGGGGGGGCAAATGGGTCATTCAACTGGGTGGGGCGTCACAACAGAGATTGAACTAAGCAGCACAGGGATGTCCAAAACAGAGGGCGACCTGTCCCTCCCGACCCGTGATCCTGAGGAAGGGTTTGCCACGCCGGACGAGAGCCAGGCTGCCCAGGCGTCGCTCACCGGCTCACCGTTTGCCTCTGTCCCTGCAGATGGAAGTGCAGTCACCACCCGGGAACACCATCGGATACATCAAGCAGACCTGGCATCCCTGCCTGCCCAAGTTCTCCGTCCAGAGTGTGGAGAGGGACACCGTGTTGAGGATAGTGGGGCCCTGTTTTGCCTGCAACTGCTGCGGGGACATCAACTTTGAGGTGAGTCTCGGGGGGGGGGGGGGGGGCTTGGCAGGGGGTGGGGGACGAGGATGGGGTGATTGGAGAGGAGGGGGCAGCACTGGAGGGGAAGAGGAGAAAGGATGTGGGGTATATCAGAGAGTGTTACAGTGAGGGGGTGTGGGGTATATCAGCGAGTGTTACAGTGAGGGGGTGTGGGGTATATCAGAGTGTGTTACAGTGAGGAGTGTGGGGTATATCAGAGAGTGTTACAGTGAGGGGGTGTGGGGTATATCAGAGAGTGTTACAGTGAGGGGGTGTGGGGTATATCAGAGAGTGTTACAGTGAGGGGGTGTGGGGTATATCAGAGTGTTACAGTGAGGGGGGTGTGGGGTATATCAGAGTGTGTTACAGTGAGGGGGTGTGGGGTATATCAGAGAGTGTTACAGTGAGGGGGTGTGGGGTATATCAGAGAGTGTTACAGTGAGGGGGTGTGGGATGTATCAGAGAGAGTTACAGTGAGGGGGTGTGGGGTATATCAGAGAGTGTTACAGTGAGGGGGTGTGGGGTATATCAGAGAGTGTTACAGTGAGGGAGTGTGGGGTATATCAGAGAGTGTTACAGTGAGGGGGTGTGGGGTATATCAGAGAGTGTTACAGTGAGGGGGTGTGGGGTATATCAGAGAGTGTTACAGTGAGCGGGTGTGGGGTATATCAGAGAGAGTTACAGTGAGCGGGTGTGGGGTATATCAGAGAGAGTTACAGTGAGGGGGTGTGGGGTATATCAGAGAGTGTTACAGTGAGGGGGTGTGGGGTATATCAGAGAGTGTTACAGTGAGCGGGTGTGGGGTATATCAGAGAGTGTTACAGTGAAGGGGTGTGGGGTATATCAGAGAGTGTTACAGTGAGGGGGTGTGGGGTATATCAGAGAGTGTTACAGTGAGGGGGTGTGGGGTATATCAGAGAGAGTTACAGTGAGGGGGTGTGGGGTATATCAGAGAGTGTTACAGTGAGGGGGTGAGCGGTATATCAGAGAGTGTCACAGTGAGGGGGTGTGGGGTATATCAGAGAGTGTTACAGTGAGGGGGTGTGGGGTATATCAGAGAGAGTTACAGTGAGGGGGTGTGGGGTATATCAGAGAGTGTTACAGTGAGCGGGTGTGGGGTATATCAGAGAGAGTTACAGTGAGGGGGTGGGGGGTATATCAGAGAGTGTTACAGTGAGGGGGTGTGGGGTATATCAGAGAGAGTTACAGTGAGGGGGTGTGGGGTATATCAGAGAGTGTTACAGTGAGGGGGTGTGGGGTATATCAGAGAGTGTTACAGTGAGGGGGTGTGGGGTATATCAGAGAGTGTTACAGTGAGGGGGTGTGGGGTATATCAGAGAGAGTTACAGTGAGGGGGTGTGGGGTATATAACTGTGTGCGTCTGTGTTATAGGTGAAACCCCCGAACGAGTCGCGGAGTATTGGACGGATCAGTAAGCAGTGGAGTGGAATTGCCAAGGAGATTTTGACCGATGCTGACAACTTTGGCGTGCAGTTCCCAGTGGATCTGGACGTGAATGTCAAAGCCTGTCTGATCGGAGCCTGTTTCCTCATCGTAAGTAACTTCGCCCAGGATCCCTCAACTCGTCCAGACCCCCAACACACTGATATACCCCCCACCCCCTCACTGTAACACTCTCTGATATACCCCACACCCCCTCACTGTAACACTCTCTGATATACCCCCCACCCCCTCACTGTAACACTCTCTGATATACCCCACACCCCCTCACTGTAACACTCTCTGATATACCCCACACCCCCTCACTGTAACACTCTCTGATATACCCCACACCCCCTCACTGTAACACTCTCTGATATACCCCACACCCCCGTCACTGTAACACTCTCTGATATACCCCCCACCCCCTCACTGTAACACTCTCTGATATACCCCACACCCCCTCACTGTAACACTCTCTGATATACCCCACACCCCCTCACTGTAACACTCTCTGATATACCCCACACCCCCTCACTGTAACACTCTCTGATATACCCCACACCCCCTCACTGTAACACTCTCTGATATACCCCACACCCCCTCACTGTAACACTCTCTGATATACCCCACACCCCCTCACTGTAACACTCTCTGATATACCTCACACCCCCTTACTGTAACACTCTCTGATATACCCCACACCCCCTCACTGTAACACTCTCTGATATACCCCACACCCCCTCACTGTAACACTCTCTGATATACCTCACACCCCCTCACTGTAACACTCTCTGATATACCCCACACCCCCTCACTGTAACACTCTCTGATATACCCCACACCCCCTCACTGTAACACTCTCTGATATACCCCACACCCCCTCACTGTAACACTCTCTGATATACCCCACACCCCCCTCACTGTAACGCTCTCTGATATCCCCCACACCCCCTCACTGTAACACTCTCTGATATACCCCACACCCCCTCACTGTAACACTCTCTGATATACCCAACACCCCCTCACTGTAACACTCTCTGATATACCCCACACCCCCTCACTGTAACACTCTCTGATATACCCCACACCCCCTCACTGTAACACTCTCTGATATCCCCCTCACTGTCAGACTTTCTTTTTATCCCCTCCATTGATCCCTTGACTTGCACGGTGACACAGTGGGTTAGCATTGGTGCCTCTCAGCGCCACGGACCCGGGTTCGATTCCCGGTTTGGTCACTGTCTGTGTGGTGTTTGCACGTTCTCCCCATGTCTGCGTGGGTTTCCTCCGGGTGCTCCGGTTTCCTCCCAGTCTGAAGAGGTGCGGGTCAGGTGGACTGTCCATGCTACATTGGCCCTTAGTGTCAGGGGGACTAGCTGGGTTAAATGCATGCGGTTATGGGGATAGGGCCTGGGTGGGATAGTAGGTTGTGCAGACTCGATGGGCCGAATGGCCTCCTCCTGCACTGTGGGTATTCTCTGAGCCTCACTTGTGTTGAACCAATTTGTTTTAAATGTTTATTTATTAGTGTCACAAGTCGGCTTACATTAACACCGCAATGAAGTTACTGTGAAAATCCCCTAGTCGCCACACTCCGGCGCCTGTTTGGGTAACACTGAGGGAGAATTTAGCACGGCCAATGCACCCTAACCAGCACGTCTTTCGGACTGTGGGAGGAAACCGGAGCACCCGGAGGAAACCCACGCAGACACGGGGAGAACGTGCAGACTCCACACAGACAGTGACCCGAGCCGGGAATCGAACCCGGGTCCCTGGCGCTGCGAGGCAGCAGTGCTAACCCACCGTGCCACCGGGCATTGAACCCGGGTCCCTGACGCTGTGGGGAGATGCAGCGCTAACACTGTGCTGCAGAACGCTTGGCAGTTAACTGTCCCCTGGTGCACTTTCCAAGACAGCGGCCCGACCAATCAGGTTCCTGCTCGCCAGCCGATCCGCACTCTCTTCCCGCGCAGCACAGATTGTTGCTCCTTTTCTCGATCTGTTGAGTCTGTGCGGTTGAGACTAACAGGTGCGAATATTTGACGCCATTTTTTTTTTCCTTCCTTCCCCCTCTTCCCCCCCACCTCCCCACCCCCACCCCCACCCCCACCCCACCCCGCACCCCCACAGGATTTTATGTTCTTCGAAAGAGGAAAAAGCCGTCAGCAGCGCGACGGGGTGTGGCATTAACCTGGCACTGCCCACCCCTGACCGGAGAGGATGACCATGACGTTGTGGCCTTTGACGGAGATTCCGATGCCCTTGGCGCTGAAGGACTGGAAGCGTTTAGGAGACTGGGTCCCACCGCCCCACGCCCCAGTTTACACAAGAGTCCTCCTCGGACTGAATTCACCCTGGATGACAGGGGTGGGGCTGTGTGGGGGCGGAGGGCCGGATGTTTTTGCCGCCGGGGGTGCGGTGTGGTGGGGGCTGGTGGGGGGGAAGAGAGGGAAATCCGAATCAGGGGGGGCACGCTCCCTCGCGGCACCAATCCGCCCCGTCCTTTGTTACGAACCAAACCCCAGAATGTTCTGGAACCCGCCCTCTGACTGCAGTCCGCATCCCCCCACGACGCAGACATTCCCATCAGTGGTGCTAAGGTCTGCCCTGAAAGGTTGCCTCACCCTCCAGCGACCCCGCCAACCTCTCCCTGAGGGTCAGGATCACTCACTGTGTAACTGGACAGAGTTTATTCAGCAGGGTAAGGATCACTCACTGTGTAACTGTACAGAGTTTATTCAGCAGGGTAAGGATCACTCACTGTGTAACTGTACAGAGTTTATTCAGCAGGGTAAGGATCACTCACTGTGTAACTGTGCAGGGTTTATTCAGCAGGGTAAGGATCCCTCGCTGTGTAACTATGCAGAGTTATTCAGCAGGGTAAGGATCACTCACTGTGTAACTGTGCAGAGTTACTGTTAACTCAGCAGGGTAAGGATCACTCACTGTGTAACTGTGCAGAGTTATTCAGCAGGGTAAGGATCACTCACTGTGTAACTGTGCAGAGTTATTCAGCAGGGTAAGGATCACTCACTGTGTAACCGTACAGAGTTTATTCAGCAGGGTAAGGATCACTCACTGTGTAACTGTACAGAGTTTATTCAGCAGGGTAAGGATCACTCACTGTGTAACTATACAGAGTTTATTCAGCAGGGTAAGGATCACTCACTGTGTAACTGGACAGAGTTACTGTTAATTCAGCAGGGTAAGGATCACTCACTGTGTAACTGTGCAGAGTTTATTCAGCAGGGTAAGGATCACTCGTTGTGTAACTGTGCAGAGTTTATTCGGTATGTGGAGATGCCGGTGTTGGACTGGGGTAAACACAGTAAGAAGTTTAACAACACCAGGTTAAAGTCCAACAGGTTTATTTGGTAGCAAAAGCCACACAAGCTTTCGGAGCTCTAAGCCCCTTCTTCAGGTGAGTGGGAATTCTGTCCACAAACAGAGCTTATAAAGACATTCAGGTGAGTGGGAATTCTGTTCACATTGTTTTGTTTCTTAAAGACTTGATTCGTTGTAAGTATTCGCATTCCAACCATTATTCATGTAAATTGAGTCTGTGTCTTTATAAGCTCTGTTTGTGAACAGAATTCCCACTCACCTGAAGAAGGGGCTTAGAGCTCCGAAAGCTTGTGTGGCTTTTGCTACCAAATAAACCTGTTGGACTTTAACCTGGTGTTGTTAAACTTCTTACAGAGTTTATTCAGCAGGGTAAGCATCACTCACTGTGTAACTATGCAGAGTTATTCAGCAGGGTAAGGATCACTCACTGCGTAACCGTACAGAGTTACTGTTAATTCAGCAGGGTAAGGATCACTCACTGTGTAACTGTACAGAGTTACTGTTAATCCAGCAGGGTAAGGATCACTCACTGTGTAACTGTGCAGAGTTATTCAGCAGGGTAAGGATCACTCACTGTGTAACTGTGCAGGGTTTATTCAGCAGGGTAAGGATCACTCACTGTGTAACTGTACAGAGTTGATTCAGCAAGGTAAGGATTGAAAATTCCTTGTTGTTTTTGGACGAAACTGAGAATGCTGAACATTTGCAAGGTGGGACAGCAGAGTAAGACGCAGGAGAGATTGATTACTGCTGGTGAGGGAGAGAGGGAGAGGGAACGGAAAAGGAGAGAAAGTGGAAAGTACGCAGTCAGGGCGAGCGAGGGGAAAGGTAGAGCAGAGAAGAAGGAAAAAATGTGGACTAGAGGGAGAGAGAGAGAGAGAGGGAGGGAAGGGAGGAGGAAACATGGGGGAGAGGGAGAGAACTTGGGATAGAGAGAGAGAAAGAAGGGAGGGGAGGAGGGAGCGTGGGGGAGAGGGAGAGAATGTGGGATGGAGTGAGCGAAGGAGAGAGAAAAAGAAGGGGGGGTAAGAGGGAGAGAATGTGGGATGAAGAGAGAGAGAGAGGGAAGGGAGGATGGAGAGTGGGAGAGAGGAAGAGAACGTAGGATAGAGAGAGAGAAGGAGAGAGAGAAAGAAAGGAGGGGATGAGGGAGAGAATGTGGGATGGGGAGAAGGAGAGAGGGAAGGGAGGAGGGAGAGTGGGGGAGAGGGAGAGAATTGGGGATGGAGAGAGAGAGAAAGAAACGAGGGGGAGAGGGAGAGAATAGGGGATGGAGAGAGAGAGAAAGAAGGGAGAGAGGGAGAGAAGAGAGGAGGGAGAGTGGGAGAGAATGTGGGATGGAGAGAGAGAGAGAAAGAAGGGAAGGGGAGAGGGAGAGAATGGAGGATGGAGAGAGAGAGTGAAGAGAGGAGGGAGAGTTGGGGATGGAGAGAGAGAGAGAGGGAGAGAGGGAAGGGAGAAGGGAGAGTGGGGATGGAGAGAGAGAGAGGGAGAGAGAGGGAAGGGAGGAGGGAGCGTGGGGGAGAGGGAGAGAATGTGGGATGGAGGGAAAGAGAAAGAGGATGGAGGGAAGAGAGTGAGAAAATGGTGTGTTACGGCAAAGGGAAGAGGGTGAGAGAATGTGGGGGGTTGTAGGACGGCGGGGGGAAGGTTCAGGGAACAGGACCACGGAAACCAAGAGAAGCGGAGATCCTACGGCCCGTCAGAGGACACTGGGAATCTCTGTGAGACTCCGGAATGTGTCGCTGCTTCTCAACTCCGATCCGATCGGATCTCCCGGCCCCACACCTCCTGAGGGAGATTGGCTCACACACCCTGGGGTTGGGATGTCCCATCAGCCACCACTCTCCCTGGCCGGGCCTAACAGGCTTCGAGGCCTAAATCGACTCCGTCAAAGCTCCGGGACGAGGGATGTGCCGTCGAGGAACCGTTTGTGCGACTGCGCTCGCGAAGCCAAAGATATTCCCGGACGCCAAAGTTTACAAGGGATTCAATGTCCTTTTCCTGGGAAAAACCTGGACTCTACATTCCCGCCTCCCCCCGCCAACCTTGGACGACGGCTCCCAAACTCTACGGAAGGACAACGAGCGGTATTGGACATGACTCGGGCTGCTGCTGCTGCGATGCCCGTCCAAATCGCTGAGCGGAAAGTTCCGGAACGGCGTGAGGGAAATCCGCCGTGAGGTGACCAGCAGGACTTCTTGGGCGGGGAGGAGGGGGGCGGGGGTGGGTGTTGCCAACTCTGGGCGCACCCATTCCTTGGAGGTTCGCCCACATCGCCGTCCACCCTCAAACCCTTGACCTCTGACCTCCAACCCCCCTCCCCACTCGCCTCCATACACTTCCATCCATTGGTCACCCCACCTGTCCGTCCTCAGGAAGCCCCGCCTTCTATGGGAAAACCCGAAGATTCCACGTTGCTTTGAAGGGAAGACGGACTGTGTTTCCAAACAGACTTTTGAACCGCCACACGGCACCCCTCACCCCCGTCAATATCTAATAAATGACCAGCAGAATGCTTACCTTTCGCACTGTTCCCAATTGCCTGTTCCAATTTTGCCTCCAGAATGGAATATCATTTGATTTGATTTGACTTATTATTGTCACATGTACTGGGACACAGTGAAAAGTATTGTTTCTTGCGCGCTATACAGACAAAGCATACCGTTCATAGAGTACATAGGGGAGAAGGAAAGGAGAGGGTGCAGAATGTAGTGTTACAGTCATAGCTAGGGTGCGGAGACAGATCAACTTAATGCGAGGTCGGTCCATTCAGAGCAGGGAACAAAGAACAAAGAAAATTACAGCACAGGAACAGGCCCTTTGGCCCCTCCAAGCCTGCACCGACCATGCTGCCCCCCGACCGAACTAAAACCCCCTACCCTTCCGGGGACCGTATCCCTCTATTCCCATCCTATTCATGTTTTTGTCCAGACGCCCCTTAAAAGTCACTATCGTATCCGCTTCCACTCCCTCCCCCGGCAGCGAGTTCCAGGCACCCACCACCCTCTGTGTGAAAAAACTTGCCTCGTACATCTCCTTTAAACCTTGCCCCCTCGCACCTTAAACCTGTGCCCCCGAGTAATTGACTCTTCCACCCTGGGGAAAAAGCTTCTGACTATCCACTCTGTCCATGCCCCTCTTAATCTTGTAGACTTCTATCAGGTCGCCCCCCTCAACCTCCGTCGCTCCAGTGAGAACAAACCAAGTTTCTCCAACCTCTCCTCACAGCTGAAGTTTCCTGAACTGAACTCTTTCATATGTCAAGAGTAAAAGGATGAGATGTGAAGGCATAGGACCCTTAAAAGGTGAAGGGGGAAAAGTTTGTGCGGAACCGTTAGAAATGGCGGAGGTGCTTAATGAATACTTTACCTCGGTATTCACGGTGGAAAGGGATCTGGGTGGTTGTACTGCTGGTTTGCGGTGGACAGAAAGGATCGAGCATGTGGACATAAAGAAAGAGGATGTGTTGGAACTATTGAATGGCATCAAGGTTGGTAAGTCGCCGGGACCGGATGGGATGTACCCCAGGTTACTGTGGGAGGCGAGGGAGGAGATTGCGGAGCCTTTGGCGATGATCTTTGCATCGTCGATGGAGACGGGAGAGGTTCCGGAGGATTGGAGGATTGCAGATGTGGTCCCTATATTCAAGAAAGGGAACAGGGACAGCCCGGGAAATTACCGACCGGTGAGTCTAACCTCAGTGGTTGGTAAGTTGATGGAGAGGATCCTGAGAGACAGGATTTATGATCATCTAGAGAAGTTTAGTATGATCAAAAGTAGTCAGCACGGCTTTGTCAAGGGCAGGTCGTGCCTTATGAGCCTGGTTGAGTTCTTTGAAAATGTGACCAAACACATTGACGAAGGAAGAGCGGTGGATGTGGTCTATATGGACTTCAGCAAGACGTTCGATAAGGTCCCCCATGCAAGACTTCTTGAGAAAGTGAGAGGGCATGGGATCCAAGGGGCTGTTGCCTTGTGGATCCAGAACTGGCTTGCCTGCAGAAGGCAGAGAGTGGCTGTGGAGGGGTCTTTCTCTGCATGGAGGTCAGTGACCAGTGGAGTGCCCCAGGGATCTGTTCTGGGACCCTTGCTGTTTGTCATTTTCATAAATGACCTGGATGAGGAAGTGGAGGGATGGGTTGGTAAGTTTGCTGACGACAGCAAGGTAGGTGGTGTTGTGGATAGTTTGGAGGGATGTCAGAAGTTGCAGCGAGACATAGATAGAATGCAAGACTGGGCGGAGAAGTGGCAGATGGACTTCAACCCGGATAAGTGTGTGGTGATCCATTTTGGCAGATCCAATGGGATGAAGCAGCAGTATAATATGAAGGGTACCATTCTTAGCAGTGTAGAGGATCAGAAGGACCTTGGGGTCCGGGTCCATAGGACTCTTAAATCGGCCTCGCAGGTGGAGGATGCGGTCAAGAAGGCGTACGGCGTACTAGCCTTCATTAATCGAGGGATTGAGTTTAGGAGTCGGGAGATAATGCTGCAGCTTTATAGGACCCTGGTTAGACCCCACTTGGAGTACTGCGCGCAGTTCTGGTCACCTCATTACAGGAAAGATGTTGAAGCCATTGAAAGGGTGCAGAGGAGATTTACAAGGATGTTGCCTGGATTGGGGGGCATGCCTTATGAGGATAGGTTGAGGGAGCTTGGTCTCTTCTCCCTGGAGAGACGAAGGATGAGAGGTGACCTGATAGAGGTTTACAAGATGTTGAGAGGTCTGGATAGGGTAGACTCTCAGAGGCTATTTCCAAGGGCTGAAATGGTTGCTACGAGAGGACACAGGTTTAAGGTGCTGGGGGGTAGGTACAGAGGAGATGTCAGGGGTAAGTTTTTCACTCAGAGGGTGGTGGGTGAGTGGAATCGGCTGACGTCGGTGGTGGTGGAGGCAAACTCGTTGGGGTCTTTTAAGAGACTTCTGGATGAGTACATGGGATTTAATGGGATTGAGGGCTATAGATAGGCCTAGAGGTAGGGATATGATCGGCGCAACTTGTGGGCCGAAGGGCCTGTTTGTGCTGTGGCTTTCTATGTTCTATGTTCTTTCCACTTGCCTGCATTTGGCCCCTGTCCCTCTCAAACTTTCCCATCCATGGACCTGTCCAAATGCCTCCCAAACTTTGGAATTGTACCCGCCTCCACCACCCTCTCTGGCAGCTCAGTCCAGACACACACCACCCTCTGTGTGTGAAGAATCTGCCCCCCGGGACCCTTTAAAACCTTTCCCCTCTCATCTTAAACCTGTGCCCTCTCGCTTTGGACTCCCCTACCCTGGGAAAAAAATCTTGACTATTCACCTTATCTGTCTCCCTCATGATTTGATGAACCTCTAATCTTACTGACAAGTCTAACATGCGGTACCTTGTATAAGGCCTTGCTAAAGTCCATGTCGACAACATCCACTGCACTGCCCTCATCTATTCTCCTGGCCACCCCTTCAAAATACTCTATTAAATTCATGAGACATGATTTTCCACTCACAAAGCCATGCTGACTGTCCCTAATCAGTTCTTGCCTCTCTAAATGTCTGTAGATCCTGTCTCTCAGAACATAAGAACATAAGAAATAGGAGCAGGAGTAGGCCATCTAGCCCCTCGAGCCTGCCCCGCCATTCAATAAGATCATGGCTGATCTGACGTGGATCAGTACCACTTACCCGCCTGATCCCCATAACCCTTAATTCCCTTACCGATCAGGAATCCATCCATCCGCGCTTTAAACATATTCAGCGAGGTAGCCTCCACCACCTCAGTGGGCAGAGAATTCCAGAGATTCACCACCCTCTGGGAGAAGAAGTTCCTCCTCAACTCTGTCTTAAACCGACCCCCCTTTATTTTGAGGCTGTGTCCTCTAGTTTTAACTTCCTTACTAAGTGGAAAGAATCTCTCCGCCTCCACCCTATCCAGCCCCCGCATTATCTTATAAGTCTCCATAAGATCCCCCCTCATCCTTCTAAACTCCAACGAGTACAAACCCAATCTCCTCAGCCTCTCCTCATAATCCAAACCCCTCATCTCCGGTATCAACCTGGTGAACCTTCTCTGCACTCCCTCCAATGCCAATATATCCTTCCTCATATAAGGGGACCAATACTGCACACAGTATTCCAGCTGCGGCCTCACCAATGCCCTGTACAGGTGCATCAAGACATCCCTGCTTTTATATTCTATCCCCCCTCGCAATATAGGCCAACATCCCATTTGCCTTCTTGATCACCTGTTGTACCTGCAGACTGGGCTTTTGCGTCTCATGCACAAGGACCCCCAGGTCCCTTTGCACGGTAGCATGTTTTAATTTGTTTCCATTGAGATAGTAATCCCATTTGTTATTATTTCCTCCAAAGTGTATAACCTCGCATTTCTCAACGTTATACTCCATTTGCCATATCCTCGCCCACTCACTCAGCCTGTCCAAATCTCTCTGCAGATCTTCTCCGTCCTCCACACGATTCACTTTTCCACTTATCTTTGTATCTTATCAGACCACCTTCTGACAACTTGCCCACCACAGACATTTGGCTGTAGTTCCCAGGCGTTTCCCTGCACATTCTTAAACAAAGGCACAACTGCTGATGGTACAAATATCTCCGCTAGGAGGGGGCCCCGCAATTTCTTCCTGAGCTTCCCATGGTGTCCTGGGATACACTTGATCAGGTCCCAGGGATTTTAGGACCCCATGTACCTCCTCTTCTGTAATGTGGGTGCTTTTCAAGACATCATTATTTATTTCCCCGAGTTCCCTAGCTTCCATATCTTTCTCCACAGTAAATACTGACGAGAAACTTTCATTTAGCATCTAACCCATTGCCTGTGGCTCCTCATATCGATGACTTTGTTGGTACTTAAGGGGCCCTATTCTCTCCCGAGTTACTCTTTTGCTCTGAATATCCTGATAGAATCTCTTTGGATTCTCCTTTACATTATCTGCCAAAGCCTATCTCGTACTCAGAAGTCTCACAACACCAGGCCAAAGTCCAACGGGTCCGCCTGGAATCACGAGCGCCGCCCTCCCCACCACCAGGCGGCCGGCGAGGTGGTCCCACAAACACGGCATGTACAGACAAAGACACAATTGCAATTTGTCGATATATGCTGCGGTCCTGAACCCACCCCTCCACTCACCCGGTGAAGCAGCAGCGCCGAAAGCCCGAAGCTGCTCTTCAGTCGGTTGGTGCGTGGCCTCAGACTTTGGTATCTTTTTCAAGTCTGCATCAACTCTCTGACAGAACATCTCACCCAGAACCTAACGTTGTAACCCCTTGAATCTACCCTCTAGTCACCTTAACCTGCACATCTTTGGACACTAAGGGGCAATTTAGCACGGCCAATCCACCTAACCTGCACATCTTTGGACACTAAGGGGCAATTTAGCATGGCCAATCCACCGAACCTGCACATCTTTGGGCACTAAGGGGCAACTTAGCATGGCCAATCCACCTAACCTGCACATCTTTGGACACGAAGGGACAATTTAGCATGGCCAATCCACCTAATCTGACATCTTTGGACACTAAGGGACAATTTAGCATGGCCAATCCACGTAATCTGAACATCTTTGGACACTAAGAGGCAATTTAGCATGGCCAATCCACCTAACCTACACATCTTTGGACACTAAGGGACAATTTAGCATGGCCAATCCACCTAACCTGCACATCTTTGGACACTAAGGGACAATTTAGCATGGCCAATACACTCAACCCGCACATCTTTGGACACCAAGGGGCAATTTAGCATGGCCAATCCACCTAACCTGCACATCTTTGGTCACTAGGGGACAATTTAGCATGGCCAATCCCCCTAACCTGCACGTCTTTGGGCACTAAGGGGCAATTTAGCATGGCCAATCCACGTAATCTGAACATCTTTGGACACTAAGGGGCAATTTAGCATGGCCAATCCACCTAACCTGCATATCTTTGGACACTAAGTGATAATTTAGCACGGCCAATCCCCCTAACCTGCACATCTTTGGTCACTAGGGGACAATTTAGCACGGCCAATCCCCCTAACCTGCACATCTTTGGTCACTAGGAGACAATTTAGCATGGCCAATCCACCTAACCTGCATATCTTTGGACACTAAGGGATAATTTAGCATGGCCAATCCACCTAACCTGCATATCTTTGGACACTAAGGGATAATTTAGCATGGCCAATCCACCTAACCCGCACCCAGAGGAAACCCACGCAGACACAGGGAGAATGTGCAGACACCGCACAGACAGTGACCCAAGCTGGGAATCGAACCCAGGTCCCTGCCACTGTCAGGCAGCAGTGCTGCACAAAACATACCGTTCATAGAGTACATAGGGGAGAAGGATTTGATTTGATTTATTATTGTCACATGTATTGGGATACAGTGAAAAGTATTGTTTCTTGCGCTCTATACAGACAAAGCATACCGTTCATAGAGTACATAGGGGAGAAGGAAAGGAGAGGGTGCAGAATGTAGTGTTACAGTCATAGCTAGGGTGTAGAGAAAGATCAACTTAATGCGAGGTAGGTCCATTCAAAAGTCTGACGGCAGCAGGGAAGAAGCTGTTCTTGAGTTGGTCGGTACGTGACCTCAGACTTTTGTATCTTTTTCCCGATGGAAGGAGGTGGAAGAGAGAATGTCCGGGGTGTGTGGGGGGTCCTTGATTATGCCGGCTGCTTTTCCCCGAGGCAGCGGGAAGTGTAGACGGAGTCAATGGATGGGAGGCTGGTTTGTGTGATGGATTGGGCTACATTCACGACCCTTTGTAGTTTCTTCAGGAAGGCCAATCGGTCTACGTCTCCGAGTCGGACACACGGGACTGGGATGCGACTCGGACACCAAGCGGTCAGTGGGGGGGCAAAGATCGGGCAAGCTGCCACGAGCGAGGTCTCACCACGCGGCTGTCCCCCAACTCTCCCCCGCCGTCGATATAATGGGAGACGGGAATCTCTCGTTTAGACACATTATCATCTCGTTCGCGTGGCTCCCCCGCCCCCCGCTCGCACTCTCCCCAACCCCCCAACTCCCCCAACATTGGGATGTGACCTTTAACCCCCTCTAGAAGACGTGACAAGAGGGGAGATCTTTACAAGGTGACTGGAGGGAGGTTTGCCTGGCGCCCAGACCCTGCTGGGAGCGGGCACACCCTCCCGGGGGACGCAAGGCTAAGGACAGCCCCCCAAGAGGGAGAGGGGCAGCAGCTGGAAATGCCCCACCTTGACACTCCCCAACCTTGACATTGCGCCCACGGGGAGTGGGGAGAATGTGGGACTTGTTCCCATGGGGAGTGGGGGAGAATGTGGGACTCGCTCCCACGGGGAGTGGGGGAGAATGTGGGAGTCGCTCCCACGGGGGGAGTGGGGAGAATGTGGGACTCGCTCCCACGGGGAGTGGGGGAGAATGTGGGACTCGCTCCCACGGGGAGTGGGGAGAATGTGGGACTCACTCCCACAGGGAGTGGGGGAGAATGTGGGACTCGCTCCCACGGGGAGTGGGGAGAATGTGGGACTCGCTCCCACGGGGGAGTGGGGGAGAATGTAGGAGTCGCTCCCACGGGGAGTGGGGGAGAATGTGGGACTCACTCCCACGGGGAGTGGGGGAGAATGTGGGAGTCGCTCCCACGGGGGGAGTGGGGGAGAATGTGGGGCTCGCTCCCACAGGGAGTGGGGAGAATGTGGGACTCGCTCCCACAGGGAGTGGGGGAGAATGTGGGACTCACTCCCACAGGGAGTGGGGAGAATGTGGGACTCGCTCCCACGGGGAATGGGGAGAATGTGGGACTCACTCCCACAGGGAGTGGGGAGAATGTGGGACTCGCTCCCACGGGGAATGGGGAGAATGTGGGACTCACTCCCACGGGGAGTGGGGGAGAATGTGGGACTCGCTCCCACGGGGGGAGTGGGGAGGTAAATGGTGTTGGGACATTGATGGCGGTTGGGGGAAATCAGGATGAACACAGGCGGGAGAAGGGAATGGATGGATACGGGGGTGGGTTAGAAGGTGCGTATGGAGGAGTGACACCAGTATGGAGCAGATGGGCCGAATGGCCTGCACTGTGCTGCAATGTCCAATCAGAATGTGGAGATTGGGTTGGAGAGAGATTTATTGAAAGGTGAAGATGAGAATTCTCGGCACGTTGCCCGGAAACGCGGCGTTCCCGACACGGTGAGTGCGTCCGGAGCGAAATCCATTGGGAAAGTAAAGCGTCCTCACTCCCGGATTGACATCCGATGGCAGGAACTGAGTCCAATCTTCTCACAGGGCACAGGGCGCCCTCATACAGTTGGGCAGAGTGGGTGCCAGGGGAGAGAGGGTGAGGGAGTGGGAGAGTGGGGGGGGGGGGGGGGAGGGGAGGGGTTACTGAACCAATGTCAACCCCACCTGCCCCCCCGGAGGTGTCAAAGGTCATCCACTAACGACGCCATATGATGGTCCGGAAGCCCACCAGTTTTAGCACACAGGATTTACTCCAGAAAACGTCCCTCGAGTAACCACAGAACTCTAGAATCTCGAGTCCAACTCGGGTCAACTGGGCATCCAATAATATGCCCCCCAAATTCCGGTGTCCATGGCAACGCTGGATGAAGATTCCTTCTGCTCCTCATGCCTTGGTCAGGACTTCAACTGCAGATAAACAAGGCGTTCATTCAGATAAATGCACTGGGTATCGATCACTGACAGATCCAGATACAGAGCAAAGCTCCCCCTACACTGTCCCCCATCAAACACTCCCAGGACAGGTACAGCACGGGGTTAGATACAGAGTAAAGCTCCCTCTACACTGTCCCCATCAAACACTCCCAGGACAGGTACAGCACGGGGTTAGATACAGAGTAAAGCTCCCTCTACACTGTCCCCATCAAACATTCCCAGGACAGGTACAGCACGGGGTTAGATACAGAGTAAAGCTCCCTCTACACTGTCCCCCATCAAACACTCCCAGGACAGGTACAGCACGGGGTAAGATACAGAGTAAAGCTCCCTCTACACTGTCCCCCATCAAACACTCCCAGGACAGGTACAGCACGGGGTTAGATACAGAGTAAAGCTCCCTCTACACTGTCCCCATCAAACACTCCCAGGACAGGTACAGCACGGGGTTAGATACAGAGTAAAGCTCCCTCTACACTGTCCCCCATCAAACACTCCCAGGACAGGCACAGCACAAGGTTAGATACAGAGTAAAGCTCCCCCTACACTGTCCCCCATCAAACACTCCCAGGACAGGTACAGCACGGGGTTAGATACAGAGTAAAGCTCCCTCTACACTGTCCCCCATCAAACACTCCCAGAACACGTACAGCACGGGGTTAGATACAGAGTAAAGCTCCCTCCACACTGTCCCCATCAAACACACCCAGGACAGGTACAGCACGGGGTTAGATAGAGAGTAAAGCTCCCTCTACACTGTCCCCCATCAAACACTCCCAGGACAGGTACAGCACGGGGTTAGATACAGCGTAAAGCTCCCTCTACACTGTCCCCATCAAACACTCCCAGGACAGGTACAGCACGAGGTTAGATACAGAGTAAAGCTCCCTCTACACTGTCCCCATCAAACACTCCCAGGACAGGTACAGCACGGGGTTAGATACAGAGTAAAGCTCCCTCTACACTGTCCCCATCAAACATTCCCAGGACAGGTACAGCACGGGGTTAGATACAGAGTAAAGCTCCCTCTACACTGTCCCCCATCAAACACTCCCAGGACAGGTACAGCACGGGGTAAGATACAGAGTAAAGCTCCCTCTACACTGTCCCCCATCAAACACTCCCAGGACAGGTACAGCACGGGGTTAGATACAGAGTAAAGCTCCCTCTACACTGTCCCCATCAAACACTCCCAGGACAGGTACAGCACGGGGTTAGATACAGAGTAAAGCTCCCTCTACACTGTCCCCCATCAAACACTCCCAGGACAGGCACAGCACAAGGTTAGATACAGAGTAAAGCTCCCCCTACACTGTCCCCCATCAAACACTCCCAGGACAGGTACAGCACGGGGTTAGATACAGAGTAAAGCTCCCTCTACACTGTCCCCCATCAAACACTCCCAGAACACGTACAGCACGGGGTTAGATACAGAGTAAAGCTCCCTCCACACTGTCCCCATCAAACACACCCAGGACAGGTACAGCACGGGGTTAGATAGAGAGTAAAGCTCCCTCTACACTGTCCCCCATCAAACACTCCCAGGACAGGTACAGAACGGGGTTAGATACAGCGTAAAGCTCCCTCTACACTGTCCCCATCAAACACTCCCAGGACAGGTACAGCACGGCGTTAGATACAGAGTAAAGCTCCCTCTACACTGTCCCCATCAAACACTCCCAGGACAGGTACAGCACGGGGTTAGATACAGAGTAAAGCTCCCTCTACACTGTCCCCATCAAACACTCCCAGGACAGGTACAGCACGGGGTTAGATACAGAGTAAAGCTCCCTCTACACTGTCCCCCATCAAACACTCCCAGAACACGTACAGCACGGGGTTAGATACAGAGTAAAGCTCCCTCTACACTGTCCCCCATCAAACACTCCCAGGACAGGTACAGCACGGGGTTAGATACAGAGTAAAGCTCCCTCTACACCGTCTCCCCTTACCTTCCACTGTTTGCCTGAGGATGACATTTGGAAACGGGCATGTTGTGGGGGGGGGGGGGGGGGTAAACCGCCCGCTCCCCGTGTTATCCACCCCCCTCCCGTTCTCCCCGAGGCCCTGGCAGTGAGGCACGGCCCCCAGAATGACCCCCCACACGGGCCGCTCCCACACTGCCCCGCCGTGCCCGTCGTCCTGGCAGCGTACACCCACCTTGCTCTTGAGGACGTACTGGCTGGCATTCTCCAGGTTCCAGCTGAAATCCTGCAGGAGGCGCTGACATTCCTCTCGGGACTTCTGACTTATGTTGTAGAGCTGCTGTACCTGGGGGTGGGGGGGGGGGGGGGGCAGGGGGTGGGCGAGAAGGCAAGGTTAGCCGGGGCTGGCACGGCGTTAGAGGCAACTGTCAGGCAAAAGAACCGTATGGCATGGGAACAGGCGCTTCGGCCTACCAAGCCTGCGCTCATACCTGATGCCTTTCGAAAGGCCTTTTGCCTCTTTGTGGTCCGTATCCCTCTATTCCCTGCCCATTCTCATATCCCTGTATTCCCTGTGTGGTCCGTATCCCTCTATTCCCTGCCCATTCACATATCCCTGTATTCCCTGTGTGGTCCCTATCCCTCTATTCCCTGCCCATTCACATCTCCCTGTATTCCCTGCACGGTCCCTATCCCTCTATTCCCTGCCCATTCACACATCCCTGTATTCCCTGCGCGGTCCCTATCCCTCTATTCCCTGCCCATTCACATCTCCCTGTATTCCCTGCGCGGTCCCTATCCCTCTATTCCCTGCCCATTCACATATCCCTGTATTCCCTGCGCGGTCCCTATCCCTCTATTCCCTGCCCATTCACATATCCCTGTATTCCCTGTGTGGTCCCTATCCCTCTATTCCCTGCCCATTCACATATCCCTGTATTCCCTGTGTGGTCCCTATCCCTCTATTCCCTGCCCATTCACACATCCCTGTATTCCCTGTGTGGTCCCTATCCCTCTATTCCCTGCCCATTCACATATCCCTGTATTCCCTGTGTGGTCCGTATCCCTCTGTTCCCTGCCCATTCACATATCCCTGTATTCCCTGTGTGGTCCCTATCCCTCTATTCCCTGCCCATTCTCATATCCCTGTATTCCCTGTGTGGTCCGTATCCCTCTATTCCCTGCCCATTCACATCTCCCTGTATTCCCTGTGTGGTCCGTATCCCTCTATTCCCTGCCCATTCACATCTCCCTGTATTCCCTGTGTGGTCCCTATCCCTCTATTCCCTGCCCATTCACATCTCCCTGTATTCCCTGCACGGTCCCTATCCCTCTATTCCCTGCCCATTCACATCTCCCTGTATTCCCTGCGGGGTCCGCATCCCTCTATTCCCTGCCCATTCTCATATCCCTGTATTCCCTGCGCGGTCCCTATCCCTCTATTCCCTGCCCATTCACATATCCCTGTATTCCCTGTGTGGTCCCTATCCCTCTATTCCCTGCCCATTCACATATCCCTGTATTCCCTGTGTGGTCCCTATCCCTCTATTCCCTGCCCATTCACATATCCCTGTATTCCCTGTGTGGTCCCTATCCCTCTATTCCCTGCCCATTCACATATCCCTGTATTCCCTGTGTGGTCCCTATCCCTCTATTCCCTGCCCATTCTCATCTCCCTGTATTCCCTGCACGGTCCCTATCCCTCTATTCCCTGCCCATTCTCATCTCCCTGTATTCCCTGCACGGTCCCTATCCCTCTATTCCCTGCCCATTCTCATCTCCCTGTATTCCCTGCACGGTCCCTATCCCTCTATTCCCTGCTCATTCAGTATCCGCCATGATGCTTCTGAAACGTTGCTATTGCATCTGCTTCCACCCCCTCCTCTGGCAGCGCGTTCCAGGCACTCACCACC
>NW_027591374.1:0-10000 GCF_964213995.1 Mustelus asterias | reverse complement strand
ACGGAAGAAGGTGGAAGAGAGAATGTCCGGGGTGCGTGGGGTCCTTGATTATGCCGGCTGCTTTTCCCGAGGCAGCGGGAAGTGTCGACAGAGTCAATGGATGGGAGGCTGGTTTGCGTGATGGATTGGGCTACATTCACGACCTTTTGTAGTTCCTTGTGGTCTTGCGCAGAGCAGGAGCCCATACCAAGCTGTGATACATCCAGAAAGAATGCTTTCTATGGGGCATCTGTAAAAGTTGGTGAGAGTCGTAGCTGACATGCCAAATTTCCTTAGTCTTCTGAGAAAGTAGAGGCGTTGGTGGGGCTTTCTTAACTATAGTGTCGGCGTGACGTCAATGAGCCTTTGCACAGTCCGTGTCCTGTCCATTACCATGCCTGTGTCGGTTGGGATGGGAAAGATTCCGCCCTTTGTGTCGTCCCCCTCACCACTTGCCTTCCCACCAAACTTTGTGTCATCCGTAAACTTAGCAATAATGCATTCACTTCCCATGTCGGTCCCCATCACCCCAGTGGCACCATAGCACAGTGGGTTAGCACTGCTGCCTCACAGCGCCAGGGACCCGGGTTCGATTCCCGGCTCGGGTCACTGTCTGTGCGGAGTCTGTACATTCTCCCCGTGTCTGTGTGGGTTTCCTCCGGGTGCTCCGGTTTCCTCCCACAATCTGAAAGATGTGCTGGTTAGATGCATTGGCCATGCTAAGTTGCACCTTAGTTCCAAACATGTGTAGGTTAGGTGGATTGGCCATGCTAAATTGTCCCTTAGTGTCCAAAGATGTGCAGGTTATGTGGATTGGCCATGCTAAATTGTCCCATAGTGTCCAAAGATGTGCAGGTTAGGTGGATTGGCCATGCTAAATTGCCCCTTAGTGTCCAAAGATGTGTAGGTTAGGTGGATTGGCCATGCTAAATTGCCCCTTAGTGTCCAAAGATGTGCTGGTTAGGTGGATTGGCCATGCTAAATTGTCCCTTAGTGTCCAAAGACGTGCGGGTTAGGTGGATTGGCCATGCTAAATTGCCCCTTAGTGTCCAAAGATGTGTAGGTTAGGTGGATTGGCCATGCTAAATTGTCCCTTAGTGTCCAAAGATGTGCAGGTTAGGGGGATTAGCCATGCTAAATTGCCCCTTAGTGTCCAAAGATGTGTAGGTTAGGTGGATTGGCCATGCTAAATTGTCCCTTAGTGTCCAAAGATGTGCAGGTTAGGTGGATTGGCCATGCTAAATTGCCCCTTAGTGTCCAAAGATGTGTGGGTTAGGTGGATTGGCCATGCAAAATTGCCCCTTAGTGTCCAAAGATGTGTAGGTTAGGTGGATTGGCCATGCTAAATTGTCCCTTAGTGTCCAAAGATGTGTGGGTTAGGTGGATTGGCCATGCTAAATTGTCCCTTAGTGTCCAAAGATGTGCAGGTTAGGTGGATTGGCCATGCTAAATTGTCCCTTAGTGTCCAAAGATGTGCAGGTTAGGTGGATTGGCCATGCTAAATTGTCCCTTAGTGTCCAAAGATGTGCAGGTTAGGTGGATTGGCCATGCTAAATTGTCCCTTAGTGTCCAAAGATGTGCAGGTTAGGTGGATTGGCCATGCTAAATTGTCCCTTAGTGTCCAAAGATGTGCAGGTTAGGTGGATTGGCCATGCTAAATTGTCCCTTAGTGTCCAAAGATGTGCAGGTAAGGGTGCATCGGCCGTGCTAAATTCTCCCTCGGTGTTACCCGAACAGGCGCCAGAGTGTGGCGACTGGGGGATTTTCACAGTAACTTCATTGCAGTGTTAATGTAAGCTGACTTGTAACACTAATAAATAAAATTAAAACTGAAACCAAGTCCGGTGATGCCAACCTGTGTCCTGCCAACCCAGCTGTTTCCTGGCACCATCAACTTACCAGACATCTTCAGCAGCTGGATGGGGTTCTGGTTGTCTGCGAGATGGTTCCACATCATCCTGTAACACCAGAGGGAGCAGTCAGTCAACAGAACGGGGAGAGGCACCAATGGGAGTGTGTTTCTTCATTCATTCATGGGGACTTGGGTGTCAATCCCTAATTGCCCCTTGAACTGAGCGTCTCGCTTGGCCATTTCACAGGGGGGCAAGTAAGAGTCAACCACATTGGCTGTGGCTCTGGAGTCACATGTAGGCCAGACCGGGTAAGGACGGCAGATTTCCTTCTCTGAAGGCAACCAGGTGGGTTTTCCCGACAATCGATTCATTGTCATCAGTAGACTATGAATCCCAGATTTTTATTTGATAAAATACTTCACGTTGGCACAGTGGGTTAGCGCTGCTGCCTCACAGCGCCAGAGACCCAGCTTCAATTCTGGTCTTGGGTCACTGTCTGTGCGGAGTCTGCACGTTATCCCCGTGTCTGCGTGGGTTTCCTCCGGGTGCTCCGGTTTCCTCCCACAAGCCAAAGATGTGCAAGTTAGGTGGATTGGCCGTGCTAAATTGCCCCTTAGTGTCCAAAGATGTGCAGGTTAGATGGATTGGCCATGCTAAATTGTCCCTTAGTGTCAAAAGATGTGCAGGTTAGGTGGATTGGCCGTGCTAAATTGTCCCTTAGTGTCAAAAGATGTGCAGGTTAGGTGGATTGGCCATTCTGAATTGCCCCTTAGTGTCCAAAGATGTGCAGGTTAGGTGGATTGGCTATGCTCAATTGTCCCTTAGTGTCAAAAGATGTATGGGTTAGGTGGATTGGCCGTGCTAAATTGTCCCTTAGTGTCCAAAGATGTGCAGGTTAGGTGGATTGGCCATGGTAAATTGTCCCTTAGTGTCCAAAGATGTGCAGGTTAGTTGGATTGGCCATGCTAAATTGCCCCTTAGTGTCCAAAGATGTGTAGGTTAGGTGGATTGGCCATGCTAAATTGCCCCTTAGTGTCCAAAGATGTGCAGGTTAGGTGGATTGGCCATGCTAAATTGCCCCTTAGTGTCCAAAGATGTGCAGGTTAGGTGGATTGGCCATGCTAAATTGCCCCTTAGTGTCCAAAGATGTGCAGGTTAGGTGGATTGGCTATGCTAAATTGCCCCTTAGTGTCCAAAGATGTGCAGGTTAGGTGGATTGGCCATGCTAAATTGCCCCTTAGTGTCCAAAGATGTGCGGGTTAGGGGGATTGGCCATGCTAAATTGCCCCTTAGTGTCCAAAGATGTGTGGGTTAGGGGGATTGGCCAAGCTAATTTGCCCCTTAGTGTCAGGGGGACTAGCTAGGGTAAATACATGGAGGTTAAGGGATGGGGCCTGGGTGGGACTGTGGTTGGTGCAGACTCGATTGGCCAAATGGCCTCCTTCTGCACTGGAGGGATTCTATGGTTCCATGATTTGAACCCAGTTCCCCGATTATTACCATGGGTCTCTGGATTGCTACACCAGTGGCAATACCTCTGGGGCAGTGCCCACCCGGTTAGTGGAACGGCAACATTTGGGCAATGCAGGTTTTGGGGTGAGTGGGGAGAGCGGGCGGTAGGTGGGCGAATTTTTAGCTGGGACACTGCAGGATAGTTGGCCGAATGAGCAAGATCCCGGAGGTAATGCTAAGGTGGCCTAGTTAGAGAGATGACAAAGATGGGCCGAAAAGCCTCCTTTGAAGGTTGGAATGGGGGGAGGGGGAGGTGGGCAAAGAGAACGAAGCCAGTGGCATTGGAGCGCCCAATCATCTCTCGTCTACCCCTTGTTGCTCGGCAGAGATTGAACCCCTTGGTTACCATGGGAACCCCCTCAACCTCTGTCGAACAGTCATCAATTCTGTCGACCTTTGACCTTGGGCCTGTAGATGCCAAGGTGAGGGTTGAGAAGCTCAGTCCCAACAAGGCCGCACCCGCCTAATGGCTCCCAAATTCGGGGTTGTGCACCTGGATGGCCCGGCCAATTAACAGACAGCTCCAAATCCCGCCCGGGCGGAACCGGCCCGGCTGGAATTTTCCAGATCGCGAGTCAATGTTCGGGAAGGAACGCCAAGAGCTCGCAGTTAGAAATTCAGATAAATACGAGGTGGTAAGACACACAAGGGCGGGACTTAGACAGCTAATGGTCGGGCCTTGGGGAGTGTTGAGGAATCGAGAGACCTGGGAGCGGGGAGGCAGCTATATAGCTCCTTGAAAGTGGCGTCACGGGGAGACAGGGTGGTGAAGAAGAGGTTTGCCACACTTGCCTTCATTATTCAGAGCATTGAGTAGAAGAGTTGGGACGTTATGTTACAACCATACAAGACATCGGTGCGGCCACATTTGGAGGACAGTATACAATTCTGGTCACCTTGCTATTAGAGAGAGGTTATTAAACTGGAAAGGGTGCAAAAAACAGGATGTTACCGGGACTGTAAGGTTTGAATTATAAGGAGAGGCTGGGATTCTTTTCCCGTGGAGCGTAGGAGGCTGAGGGGTGACCTGAAAGAGGTAGAAAAATCATGAGGGGAATAGACAGGGTGAATAGCTTTTCCCCCAGGGAGGGGAAGTCCAAATCTAGTAGGTTTAAGGTGAGAGGGGAAAGGGACCCGAGGGGCAACGTTTTCACACAGAGGGTGGCGCGTGTGTGGAATCAGATGCCAGGGGAGGTGGAAGAGGCGGGTACAATGACAATATTTAAAAGATATTTGGATAGGTACATGGAGAGGGAAGGTCGAGGGATATGGGCCAAATGTAGGCAATTGGGGCTAATATTTATCTATTTGTGGGACCTGGGCGTCGCTGGCTGGTCCAGCATTTATTGCCCATCCCTAGTTGCCCCTTGGGGGGCAGTTGAGAGTCAACCACATTGGCTGTGGCTCTGGAGTCACATGTAGGCCAGACCGGGGTAAGGACGGCTAATGGGCAGCACGGTAGCACAGTGGGGTTAGCACTGCTGCTTCACAGCTCCAGGGACCCTGGGTTCGATTCCCGGCTTGGGGGTCACTGCCTGTGTGGAGTTTGCACATTCTCCTCGTGTCTGCGTGGGTTTCCTCCAGGTGCTCCGGTTTCCTCCCACAGGCCAAAGATGTGCGGGTTAGGTTGATTGGCCGTGCTAAAAATTGCCCCTTAGTGTCCTGGGATGTGTAGGTTAGAGGGATTAGTGGGTAAAATATGTAGGGATATGGGGGTAGGGCCTGTGGTCGGTGCAGACTCGATGGGCCGAATGGCCTCTTTCTGTACCGTAGGGTTTCTATGATTACAAGATTTCCTTCCCTAAAGGAACCAGATGGGTTTTTCCGACAATCAGTAGATTCTTAATTCCAGATATTTTTTACTGAATTCAAATTCCACCGTCCGCCATGGCGGGGATTCGAACCCGGGTCCCTCCTGACATTAGTTGAGTTTCTGGATCAATGCGATAATACCACTAGGCCGTCGCCGTGTCCTCAGTTGAGGAAACCTGGTCAGCAGGGAGCAGTTGGGCCGAAGGGCCTGTTTCCCTGCTGGATATCTCCGTGACTCGCCGCGGCGACTTACCCGTTGACTTTGTCGGGGAATCCCCAGGAGCGGCGGGGATCGATGTCCCCGTGCGCGGAGTGGATCAGGCTGCTCCTGAGTGGGGGGCTGATGAAGGGGGCCCCCCGGCTCCCACAGGGGGTGACGCAGGCCGGGGGGAAGAGCCCCAGTTGCAGAGTTCTCCTGTTCTGTCCACGCCAGAAGACAAGCTCCGGCCTGGAGACGACAAGGAGCAGAGATTGAGACCGGAAATCACCGCGACGGATAGTCAACTGGAATGGGACAAGATGCAGCGACAAACAACCCCCCCCCCCCCCCACCGCCCCCGCCCCCCCCCCACCGCGCCCCCCCCCCCCCCCCCCCCACACCACCACCCCCCCACGGCCCCCCCCACTGTAACACTCTCTGATATACCCCACACCCCCTCACTGTAACACTCTCTGATATACCCCACACCCCCTCACTGTAACACTCTCTGATATACCCCACACCCCCCTCACTGTAACACTCTCTGATATACCCCACACCCCCTCACTGTAACACTCTCTGATATACCCCACTCCCCCTCACTGTAACACTCTCTGATATACCCCACACCCCCCTCACAGTAACACCCTCTGATATACCCCACACCCCCCTCACTGTAACACTCTCTGATATACCCCACACCCCCTCACTGTAACACTCTCTGATATACCCCACACCCCCTCACTGTAACACTCTCTGATATACCCCACACCCCCTCACTGTAACACTCTCTGATATACCCCACACCCCTCACTGTAACACTCTCTGATATATCGCACACCCCTCACTGTAACACTCTCTGATATACCCCACACCCCCTCACTGTAACACTCTCTGATATACCCCACACCCCCTCACTGTAACACTCTCTGATATACCCCACACCCCCTCACTGTAACACTCTCTGATATACCCCACACCCCTCACTGTAACACTCTCTGATATACCCCTCACCCCCTCACTGTAACACTCTCTGATATACCCCACACCCCCTCACTGTAACACTCTCTGATATACCCCACACCCCCTCACTGTAACACTCTCTGATATACCCCACACCCCCTCACTGTAACACTCTCTGATATACCCCACACCCCCTCACTGTAACACTCTCTGATATACCCCACACCCCCTCACTGTAACACTCTCTGACAAACCCCACCCCCTCACTGTAACTCTCTGATATACCCCACACCCCCTCACTGTACTACTCTCTGATATACCCCACACCCCCTCACTGTAACACTCTCTGATATCCCCACACCCCCCTCACTGTAACACTCTCTGACAAACCCCACCCCCCTCACTGGTAACACTCTCTGATATACCCCACACCCCCTCACTGTAACACTCTCTGACAAACCCCACACCCCCTCACTGTAAACACTCTCTGATATACCCCACACCCCCTCACTGTACTACTCTCTGATATACCCCACACCCCCTCACTGTAACACTCTCTTATATACCCCACACCCCCTCACTGTAACACTCTCTGACTATACCACACAACCCCCCTCACTGTAACACTCTCTGAACCCCACACCCCCTCACTGTAACACTCTCTGATATACCCCACACCCCTCACTGTAACACTCTCTGATATACCCCACACCCCCCTCACTGTAACACTCTCTGACAAACCCCACACCCCCTCACTGTAACACTCTCTGATATACCCCCACACACCCCTCACTGTAACACTCTCTGACAAACCCCACACACCCTCACTGTAACACTCTCTGATATACCCCACACCCCCTCACTGTAACACTCTCTGATATACCCCACACCCCCCTCACTGTAACACTCTCTGACAAACCCCACACCCCCTCACTGTAACACTCTCTGATATACCCCACATCCCCTCACTGTAACACTCTCTGATATACCCCACACCCCCTCACTGTAACACTCTCTGATATACCCCACACCCCCTCACTGTAACACTCTCTGATATATCCCACACCCCTCACTGTAACACTCTCTGATATACCCCTCACCCCCTCACTGTAACACTCTCTGATATACCCCACACCCCCTCATTGTAACACTCTCTGATATACCCCACACCCCCTCACTGTAACACTCTCTGATATACCCCACACTGCCTCACTGTAACACTCTCTGATATACCCCACACCCCCTCACTGTAACACTCTCTGATATACCCCACACCCCCTCACTGTAACACTCTCTGATATACCCCACACTGCCTCACTGTAACACTCTCTGATATACCCCACACCCCCTCACTGTAACGCTCTCTGACAAACCCCACACCCCCTCACTGTAACACTCTCTGATATACCCCACACCCCCTCACTGTAACACTCTCTGATATATCCCACACCCCTCACTGTAACACTCTCTGATATACCCCACACTGCCTCACTGTAACACTCTCTGATATACCCCACACCCCTCACTGTAACACTCTCTGATATACTCCACACCCTCTCACTGTAACACTCTCTGATATACCCCTCACCCCCTCACTGTAACACTCTCTGATATACCCCACACCCTCTCACTGTAACACTCTCTGATATACCCCACACCCCCTCACTGTAACACTCTCTGATATCCCCCCCACCCCCTCACTGTAACACTCTCTGATATACCCCCCACCCCCTCACTGTAACACTCTCTGATATACCCCACACCCCCTCACTGTAACAGTCTCTGATATACCCCACACCCCCTCACTGTAACACTCTCTGATATACCCCACACCCCCTCACTGTAACAGTCTCTGATATACCCCACACCCCCTCACTGTAACACTCTCTGATATACCCCACACCCCCTCACTGTAACAGTCTCTGATATACCCCACACCCCCTCACTGTAACACTCTCTGATATACCCCACACCCCCTCACTGTAACAGTCTCTGATATACCCCACACCCCCTCACTGTAACACTCTCTGATATACCCCATACCCCCTCACTGTAACACTCTCTGATATACCCCACACTCCCTCACTGTAACACTCTCTGATATACCCCACACCCCCTCACTGTAACACTCTCTGATATACCCCCACCCCCTCACTGTAACACTCTCTGATATACCCACACCCCCTCACTGTAACACTCTCTGATATACCCCACACCCCCTCACTGTAACACTCCCTGATATACCCCACACACCCTCACTGTAACACTCTCTGATATACCCCACACCCCCTCACTGTAACACTCTCTGATATACCCCCCACCCCCTCACTGTAACACTCTCTGATATACCCCACACCCCCTCACTGTAACACTCTCTGATATACCCCACACCCCTCACTGTAACACTCCCTGATATACCCCACACCCCCTCACTGTAACACTCCCTGATATACCCCACACCCCTCACTGTAACAGTCTCTGATATACCCCCACACCCCCTCACTGTAACACTCTCTGATATACCCCACACCCCCTCACTGTAACACTCTCTGATATACCCCACACCCCCTCACTGTAACACTCTCTGATATACCCCACACCCCCTCACTGTAACACTCTCTGATATACCCCACACCCCCTCACTGTAACACTCTCTGATATACCCCACACCCCCCTCACTGTAACACTCTCTGATATACCCCACACCCCCTCACTGTAACACTCTCTGATATACCCCACACCCCCTCACTGTAACACTCTCTGATATACCCCACACCCCCTCACTGTAACACTCTCTGATATACCCCACACCCCCCTCACTGTAACACTCTCTGATATACCCCACACCCCCTCACTGTAACACTCTCTGATACACCCCACACCCCCTCACTGTAACACTCTCTGATATACCCCACACCATTCAGCCAGTCGAGCTGCACCGACCACAATCCCACCGAGGTCTAATTCCCACAACCGCACATATTTATTCCATTAATTCCCCTCATGTCTACATCTTTGGACACTAAGGGGCAATTTAGCATGGCCAATCCACCTAACCTACACATCTTTGGACACTAAGGGGCAATTTAGCACGGCCAATCCACCTAACCTGCACATCTTTGGACACTAAGGGGCAATTTAGCACGGCCAATCCACCTAACCTGCACATCTTTGGACACTAAGGGGCAATTTAGCACGGCCAATCCACCTAACCTGCACATCTTTGGACACTGAGGGGCAATTTAGCATGGCCAATCCACCTAACCTGCACATCTTTGGACACTAAGGGGCAATTTAGCATGGCCAATCCACCTAACCCGCACATCTTTGGACACTAAGGGGCAATTTAGCACGGCCAATCCACCTAACCTGCACATCTTTGGACACTAAGGGGCAATTTAGCACGGCCAATCCACCTAACCTGCACATCTTTGGACACTAAGGGGCAATTTAGCACGGCCAATCCACCTAACCTGCACATCTTTGGACACTAAGGGGCAATTTAGCACGGCCAATCCACCTAACCTGCACATCTTTGGACACTGAGGGGCAATTTAGCATGGCCAATCCACCTAACCTGCACATCTTTGGGACACTAAGGGGCAATTTAGCATGGCCAATCACCTAACCCGCACAATCTTTGGGACACCTAAGGGGGCAATTTAGCACGGCCAATTCCACC
>NW_027591373.1:0-92975 GCF_964213995.1 Mustelus asterias | reverse complement strand
CAAACACTCCCAGGGACAGGTACAGCACGGGGTTAGATACAGAGTAAAGCTCCCTCTACACTGTCCCCATCAAACACTCCCAGGACAGGTACAGCACGGGGTTAGATACAGAGTAAAGCTCCCTCTACACTGTCCCCATCAAACACTCCCAGGACAGGTACAGCACGGGGTTTAGATACAGAGTAAAGCTCCCTCTACACTGTCCCCATCAAACACTCCCAGGACAGGTACAGCACGGGGTTAGATACAGAGTAAAGCTCCCTCTACACTGTCCCCATCAAACACTCCCAGGACAGGGTACAGCACGGGGTTAGATACAGAGTAAAGCTCCCTCTACACTGTCCCCATCAAACACTCCCAGGACAGGGTACAGCACGGGGTTAGATACAGAGTAAAGCTCCCTCTACACTGTCCCCATCAAACACTCCAGGACAGGTACAGCACGGGGTTAGATACAGAGTAAAGCTCCCTCTACACTGTCCCCATCAAACACTCCCAGGACAGGTACAGCACGGGGTTAGATACAGAGTAAAGCTCCCTCTACACTGTCCCCATCAAACACTCCCAGGACAGGGACAGCACGGGGTTAGATACAGAGTAAAGCTCCCTCTACACTGTCCCCATCAAACACTCCCAGGACAGGTACAGCACGGGGTTAGATACAGAGTAAAGCTCCCTCTACACTGTCCCCATCAAACACTCCCAGGGACAGGGACAGCACGGGGTTAGATACAGAGTAAAGCTCCCTCTACACTGTCCCCATCAAACACTCCCAGGACAGGTACAGCACGGGGTTAGATACAGAGTAAAGCTCCCTCTACACTGTCCCCATCAAACACTCCCAGGACAGGTACAGCACGGGGTTAGATACAGAGTAAAGCTCCCTCTACACTGTCCCCATCAAACACTCCCAGGACAGGTACAGCACGGGGTTAGATACAGAGTAAAGCTCCCTCTACACTGTCCCCATCAAACACTCCAGGACAGGTACAGCACGGGGTTAGATACAGAGTAAAGCTCCCTCTACACTGTCCCCCATCAAACACTCCCAGGACAGGTACAGCACGGGGTTAGATACAGAGTAAAGCTCCCTCTACACTGTCCCCATCAAACACTCCCAGGACAGGTACAGCACGGGGTTAGATACAGAGTAAAGCTCCCTCTACACTGTCCCCATCAAACACTCCCAGGACAGGTACAGCACGGGGTTAGATACAGAGTAAAGCTCCCTCTACACTGTCCCCATCAAACACTCCCAGGACAGGTACAGCACGGGGTTAGATACAGAGTAAAGCTCCCTCTACACTGTCCCCATCAAACACTCCCAGGACAGGTACAGCACGGGGTTTAGATACAGAGTAAAGCTCCCTCTACACTGTCCCCATCAAACACTCCCAGGACAGGTACAGCACGGGGTTAGATACAGAGTAAAGCTCCCTCTACACTGTCCCCATCAAACACTCCCAGGACAGGTACAGCACGGGGTTAGATACAGAGTAAAGCTCCCTCTACACTGTCCCCATCAAACACTCCCAGGACAGGTACAGCACGGGGTTAGATACAGAGTAAAGCTCCCTCTACACTGTCCCCATCAAACACTCCCAGGACAGGTACAGCACGGGGTTAGATACAGAGTAAAGCTCCCTCTACACTGTCCCCATCAAACACTCCCAGGACAGGTACAGCACGGGGTTAGATACAGAGTAAAGCTCCCTCTACACTGTCCCCATCAAACACTCCCAGGACAGGTACAGCACGGGGTTAGATACAGAGTAAAGCTCCCTCTACACTGTCCCCATCAAACACTCCCAGGACAGGTACAGCACGGGGTTAGATACAGAGTAAAGCTCCCTCTACACTGTCCCCCATCAAACACTCCCAGGACAGGTACAGCACGGGGTTAGATACAGAGTAAAGCTCCCTCTACACTGTCCCCCAATCAAAACACTCCCAGGACAGGTACAGCACGGGGTTAGATACAGAGTAAAGCTCCCTCTACACTGTCCCCATCAAACACTCCCAGGACAGGTACAGCACGGGGTTAGATACAGAGTAAAGCTCCCTCTACACTGTCCCCATCAAACACTCCCAGGACAGGTACAGCACGGGGTTAGATACAGAGTAAAGCTCCCTCTACACTGCCCCCATCAAACACTCCCAGGACAGGTACAGCACGGGGTTAGATACAGAGTAAAGCTCCCTCTACACTGTCCCCATCAAACACTCCCAGGACAGGTACAGCACGGGGTTAGATACAGAGTAAAGCTCCCTCTACACTGTCCCCATCAAACACTCCCAGGACAGGTACAGCACGGTGTTAGATACAGAGTAAAGCTCCCTCTACACTGTCCCCCATCAAACACTCCCAGGACAGGTACAGCACGGTGTTAGATACAGAGTAAAGCTCCCTCTACACTGTCCCCATCAAACACTCCCAGGACAGGTACAGCACGGGGTTAGATACAGAGTAAAGCTCCCTCTACACTGTCCCCCATCAAACACTCCCAGGACAGGTACAGCACGGGGTTAGATACAGAGTAAAGCTCCCTCTACACTGTCCCCATCAAACACTCCCAGGACAGGTGACAGCACGGGGTTAGATACAGAGTAAAGCTCCCTCTACACTGTCCCCATCAAACACTCCCAGGACAGGGACAGCACGGGGTTAGATACAGAGTAAAGCTCCCTCTACACTGTCCCCATCAAACACTCCCAGGACAGTGACAGCACGGGGTTAGATACAGAGTAAAGCTCCCTCTACACTGTCCCCATCAAACACTCCCAGGACAGGGACAGCACGGGGTTAGATACAGAGTAAAGCTCCCTCTACACTGTCCCCATCAAACACTCCCAGGACAGGTACAGCACGGGGTTAGATACAGAGTAAAGCTCCCTCTACACTGTCCCCATCAAACACTCCCAGGACAGGTACAGCACGGGGTTAGATACAGAGTAAAGCTCCCTCTACACTGTCCCCATCAAACACTCCCAGGACAGGTACAGCACGGGGTTAGATACAGAGTAAAGCTCCCTCTACACTGTCCCCATCAAACACTCCCAGGACAGGGACAGCACGGGGTTAGATACAGAGTAAAGCCTCCCTCTACACTGTCCCCATCAAACACTCCCAGGACAGGTACAGCACGGGGTTAGATACAGAGTAAAGCTCCCTCTACACTGTCCCCATCAAACACTCCCAGGACAGGTACAGCACGGGGTTAGATACAGAGTAAAGCTCCCTCTACACTGTCCCCCATCAAACACTCCCAGGACAGGTACAGCACGGGGTTAGATACAGAGTAAAGCTCCCTCTACACTGTCCCCCCATCAAACACTCCCAGGACAGGTACAGCACGGGGTTAGATACAGAGTAAAGCTCCCTCTACACTGTCCTCATCAAACACTCCCAGGACAGGTACAGCACGGGGTTAGATACAGAGTAAAGCTCCCTCTACACTGTCCCCATCAAACACTCCCAGGACAGGTACAGCACGGGGTTAGATACAGAGTAAAGCTCCCTCTACACTGTCCCCATCAAACACTCCCAGGACAGGTACAGCACGGGGTTAGATACAGAGTAAAGCTCCCTCTACACTGTCCCCATCAAACACTCCCAGGACAGGTACAGCACGGGGTTAGATACAGAGTAAAGCTCCCTCTACACTGTCCCCATCAAACACTCCCAGGACAGGTACAGCACGGGGTTAGATACAGAGTAAAGCTCCCTCTACACTGTCCCCATCAAACACTCCCAGGACAGGTACAGCACGGGGTTAGATACAGAGTAAAGCTCCCTCTACACTGTCCCCATCAAACACTCCCAGGACAGGGACAGCATGGGGTTAGATACAGAGTAAAGCTCCCTCTACACTGCCCCCATCAAACACTCCCAGGGCAGGTACAGCACGGGGTTAGATACAGAGTAAAGCTCCCTCTACACTGCCCCCATCAAACACTCCCAGGACAGGTACAGCACGGGGTTAGATACAGAGTAAAGCTCCCTCTACACTGTCCCCATCAAACCCTCCCAGGACAGGTACAGCACGGGGTTAGATACAGAGTAAAGCTCCCTCTACACTGCCCCCATCAAACACTCCCAGGACAGGTACAGCACGGTGTTAGATACAGAGTAAAGCTCCCTCTACACTGTCCCCCATCAAACACTCCCAGGACAGGTACAGCACGGTGTTAGATACAGAGTAAAGCTCCCTCTACACTGTCCCCATCAACCACTCCCAGGACAGGTAAAGCACGGGGTTAGATACAGAGTAAAGCTCCCTCTACACTGTCCCCCATCAAACACTCCCAGGACAGGTACAGCACGGGGTTAGATACAGAGTAAAGCTCCCTCTACACTGTCCCCATCAAACACTCCCAGGACAGGGACAGCACGGGGTTAGATACAGAGTAAAGCTCCCTCTACACTGCCCCCATTAAACACTCCCAGGACAGGGACAGCACGGGGTTAGATACAGAGTAAAGCTCCCTCTACACTGTCCCCATCAAACACTCCCAGGACAGTGACAGCACGGGGTTAGATACAGAGTAAAGCTCCCTCTACACTGTCCCCATCAAACACTCCCAGGACAGGGACAGCACGGGGTTAGATACAGAGTAAAGCTCCCTCTACACTGTCCCCATCAAACACTCCCAGGACAGGGACAGCACGGGGTTAGATACAGAGTAAAGCTCACTCTACACTGTCCCCATCAAACACTCCCAGGACAGGGACAGCACGGGGTTAGATACAGAGTAAAGCTCCCTCTACACTGTCCCCATCAAACACTCCCAGGACAGGTACAGCACGGGGTTAGATACAGAGTAAAGCTCCCTCTACACTGTCCCCATCAAACACTCCCAGGACAGGTACAGCACGGAGTTAGATACAGAGTAAAGCTCCCTCTACACTGTCCCCATCAAACACTCCCAGGACAGGTACAGCACGGGGTTAGATACAGAGTAAAGCTCCCTCTACACTGTCCCCATCAAACACTCCCAGGACAGGGACAGCACGGGGTTAGATACAGAGTAAACCTCCCTCTACACTGTCCCCATCAAACACTCCCAGGACAGGTACAGCACGGGGTTAGATACAGAGTAAAGCTCACTCTACACTGTCCCCATCAAACACTCCCAGGACAGGTACAGCACGGGGTTAGATACAGAGTAAAGCTCCCTCTACACTGTCCCCATCAAACACTCCCAGGACAGGTACAGCACGGGGTTAGATACAGAGTAAAGCTCCCTCTACACTGTCCCCCATCAAACACTCCCAGGACAGGTACAGCACGGGGTTAGATACAGAGTAAAGCTCCCTCTACACTGTCCCCATCAAACACTCCCAGGACAGGTACAGCACGGGGTTAGATACAGAGTAAAGCTCCCTCTACACTGTCCCCATCAAACACTCCCAGGACAGGTACAGCACGGGGTTAGATACAGAGTAAAGCTCCCTCTACACTGTCCCCATCAAACACTCCCAGGACAGGGACAGCATGGGTTAGATACAGAGTAAAGCTCCCTCTACACTGTCCCCATCAAACACTCCCAGGACAGGTACAGCACGGGGTTAGATACAGAGTAAAGCTCCCTCTACACTGCCCCCATCAAACACTCCCAGGGCAGGTACAGCACGGGGTTAGATACAGAGTAAAGCTCCCTCTACACTGTCCCCATCAAACACTCCCAGGACAGGTACAGCACGGGGTTAGATACAGAGTAAAGCTCCCTCTACACTGTCCCCCATCAAACACTACAGGAGAGATAGGTACAGCACGGTGTTAGATACAGAGTAAAGCTCCCTCTACACTGTCCCCCCATCAAACACTCCCAGGACAGGTACAGCACGGGGTTAGATACAGAGTAAAGCTCCCTCTACACTGCCCCCATCAAACACTCCCAGGACAGGTACAGCACGGGGTTAGATACAGAGTAAAGCTCCCTCTACACTGTCCCCATCAAACCCTCCCAGGACAGGTACAGCACGGGGTTAGATACAGAGTAAAGCTCCCTCTACACTGCCCCCATCAAACACTCCCAGGACAGGTACAGCACGGTGTTAGATACAGAGTAAAGCTCCCTCTACACTGTCCCCATCAAACACTCCCAGGACAGGTAAAGCACGGGGTTAGATACAGAGTAAAGCTCCCTCTACACTGCCCCCATCAAACACTCCCAGGACAGGGACAGCACGGGGTTAGATACAGAGTAAAGCTCCCTCTACACTGTCCCCATCAAACACTCCCAGGACAGGGACAGCACGGGGTTAGATACAGAGTAAAGCTCCCTCTACACTGCCCCATCAAACACTCCCAGGACAGGGACAGCACGGGGTTAGATACAGAGTAAAGCTCCCTCTACACTGTCCCCATCAAACACTCCCAGGACAGTGACAGCACGGGGTTAGATACAGAGTAAAGCTCCCTCTACACTGTCCCCATCAAACACTCCCAGGACAGGGACAGCACGGGGTTAGATACAGAGTAAAGCTCCCTCTACACTGTCCCCATCAAACACTCCCAGGACAGGGACAGCACGGGGTTAGATACAGAGTAAAGCTCACTCTACACTGTCCCCATCAAACACTCCCAGGACAGGGACAGCACGGGTTAGATACAGAGTAAAGCTCCCTCTACACTGTCCCCATCAAACACTCCCAGGACAGGTACAGCACGGGGTTAGATACAGAGTAAAGCTCCCTCTACACTGTCCCCATCAAACACTCCCAGGACAGGTACAGCACGGAGTTAGATACAGAGTAAAGCTCCCTCTACACTGTCCCCATCAAACACTCCCAGGACAGGTACAGCACGGGGTTAGATACAGAGTAAAGCTCCCTCTACATTGTCCCCATCAAACACTCCCAGGACAGGGACAGCACGGGGTTAGATACAGAGTAACCTCCCCCTCTACACTGTCCCCATCAAACACTCCCAGGACAGGTACAGCACGGGGTTAGATACAGAGTAAAGGTCACTCTACACTGTCCCCATCAAACACTCCCAGGACAGGTACAGCACGGGGTTAGATACAGAGTAAAGCTCCCTCTACACTGTCCCCCATCAAACACTCCCAGGACAGGTACAGCACGGGGTTAGATACAGAGTAAAGCTCCCTCTACACTGTCCCCATCAAACACTCCCAGGACAGGTACAGCACGGGGTTAGATACAGAGTAAAGCTCCCTCTACACTGCCCCCATCAAACACTCCCAGGACAGGTACAGCACGGGGTTAGATACAGAGTAAAGCTCCCTCTACACTGTCCCCATCAAACCCTCCCAGGACAGGTACAGCACGGGGTTAGATACAGAGTAAAGCTCCCACTACACTGTCCCCATCAAACACTCCCAGGACAGGTACAGCACGGTGTTAGATACAGAGTAAAGCTCCCTCTACACTGCCCCCATCAAACACTCCCAGGACAGGTACAGCACGGTGTTAGAAACAGAGTAAAGCTCCCTCTACACTGTCCCCATCAAACACTCCCAGGACAGGTACAGCACGGGGTTAGATACAGAGTAAAGCTCCCTCTACACTGCCCCCATCAAACACTCCCAGGACAGGTACAGCACGGTGTTAGATACAGAGTAAAGCTCCCTCTACACTGTCCCCCATCAAACACTCCCAGGACAGGTACAGCACGGTGTTAGATACAGAGTAAAGCTCCCTCTACACTGTCCCCATCAAACACTCCCAGGACAGGTAAAGCACGGGGTTAGATACAGAGTAAAGCTCCCTCTACACTGCCCCCATCAAACACTCCCAGGACAGGGACAGCACGGGGTTAGATACAGAGTAAAGCTCCCTCTACACTGTCCCCATCAAACACTCCCAGGACAGGGACAGCACGGGGTTAGATACAGAGTAAAGCTCCCTCTACACTGCCCCCATCAAACACTCCCAGGACAGGGACAGCACGGGGTTAGATACAGAGTAAAGCTCCCTCTACACTGTCCCCATCAAACACTCCCAGGACAGTGACAGCACGGGGTTAGATACAGAGTAAAGCTCCCTCTACACTGTCCCCATCAAACACTCCCAGGACAGGGACAGCACGGGGTTAGATACAGAGTAAAGCTCCCTCTACACTGTCCCCATCAAACACTCCCAGGACAGGGACAGCACGGGGTTAGATACAGAGTAAAGCTCACTCTACACTGTCCCCATCAAACACTCCCAGGACAGGGACAGCACGGGGTTAGATACAGAGTAAAGCTCCCTCTACACTGTCCCCATCAAACACTCCCAGGACAGGTACAGCACGGGGTTAGATACAGAGTAAAGCTCCCTCTACACTGTCCCCATCAAACACTCCCAGGACAGGTACAGCACGGAGTTAGATACAGAGTAAAGCTCCCTCTACACTGTCCCCATCAAACACTCCCAGGACAGGGACAGCACGGGGTTAGATACAGAGTAAACCTCCCTCTACACTGTCCCCATCAAACACTCCCAGGACAGGTACAGCACGGGGTTAGATACAGAGTAAAGCTCACTCTACACTGTCCCCATCACACACTCCCAGGACAGGTACAGCACGGGGTTAGATACAGAGTAAAGCTCCCTCTACACTGTCCACCTTCAAACACTCCCAGGACAGGTACAGCACGGAGTTAGATACAGAGTAAAGCTCCCTCTACACTGTCCCCATCAAACACTCCCAGGACAGGTACAGCACGGGGTTAGATACAGAGTAAAGCTCCCTCTACACTGTCCCCATCAAACACTCCCAGGACAGGGACAGCACGGGGTTAGATACAGAGTAAAGCTCCCTCTACACTGTCCCCATCAAACACTCCCAGGACAGGTACAGCACGGGGTTAGATACAGAGTAAAGCTCCCTCTACACTGTCCACCTTCAAACACTCCCAGGACAGGTACAGCACGGAGTTAGATACAGAGTAAAGCTCCCTCTACACTGTCCCCATCAAACACTCCCAGGACAGGTACAGCACGGGGTTAGATACAGAGTAAAGCTCCCTCTACACTGTCCCCATCAAACACTCCCAGGACAGGGACAGCACGGGGTTAGATACAGAGTAAAGCTCCCTCTACACTGTCCCCATCAAACACTCCCAGGACAGGTACAGCACGGGGTTAGATACAGAGTAAAGCTCCCTCTACACTGTCCCCCATCAAACACTCCCAGGGCAGGTACAGCACGGGGTTAGATACAGAGTAAAGCTCCCTCTACACTGTCCCCATCAAACACTCCCAGGACAGGTACAGCACGGGGTTAGATACAGAGTAAAGCTCCCTCTACACTGTCCCCATCAAACACTCCCAGGACAGGTACAGCATGGGTTAGATACAGAGTAAAGCTCCCTCTGCACTGTCCCCATCAAACACTCCCAGGACAGGTACAGCACGGGGTTAGATACAGAGTAAAGCTCTCTCTACACTGTCCCCATCAAACACTCCCAGGACAGGTACAGCACGGGGTTAGATACAGAGTAAAGCTCCCTCTACACTGTCCCCATCAAACACTCCCAGGACAGGTACAGCACGGGGTTAGATACAGAGTAAAGCTCTCTCTACACTGTCCCCATCAAACACTCCCAGGACAGGTACAGCACGGGGTTAGATACAGAGTAAAGCTCCCTCTACAGTATCCCCCATCAAACACTCCCAGGACATGGACAGCACGGGGTTAGATACAGAGTAAAGCTCCCTCTACACTGTCCCCATCAAACACTCCCAGGACAGGGACAGCACGGGGTTAGATACAGAGTAAAGCTCCCTCTACACTATCCCCCATCAAACACTCCCAGGACAGGGACAGCACGGGGTTAGATACAGAGTAAAGCTCCCTCTACACTATCCCCCATCAAACACTCCCAGGACAGGGACAGCACGGGGTTAGATACAGAGTAAAGCTCCCTCTACACTATCCCCCATCAAACACTCCCAGGACAGGGACAGCACGGGGTTAGATACAGAGTAAAGCTCCCTCCACACTGTCCCCAGCAAACACTCCCAGGACAGTTACAGCACGGGGTTAGATACAGAGTAAAGCTCCCTCTACACTGTCCCCATCAAACACTCCCAGGACAGGTACAGCACGGGGTTAGATACAGAGTAAAGCTCCCTCTACACTGCCCCCATCAAACACTCCCACGGCAGGTACAGCACGGGGTTAGATACAGAGTAAAGCTCCCTCTACACTGCCCCCATCAAACACTCCCAGGGCAGGTACAGCACGGGGTTAGATACAGAGTAAAGCTCCCTCTACACTGTCCCCATCAAACACTCTCAGGACTGGTACAGCACGGGGTTAGATACAGAGTAAAGCTCCCTCTACACTGTCCTCATCAAACACTCCCAGGACAGGTACAGCACGGGGTTAGATACAGAGTAAAGCTCCCTCTACACTGTCCTCATCAAACACTCCCAGGACAGGTACAGCACGGGGTTAGATACAGAGTAAAGCTCCCTCTACACTGTCCCCATCAAACACTCCCAGGACAGGTACAGCACGGGGTTAGATACAGAGTAAAGCTCCCTCTACACTGTCCCCATCAAACACTCCCAGGACAGGTACAGCACGGGGTTAGATACAGAGTAAAGCTCCCTCTACACTGTCCCCATCAAACACTCCCAGGACAGGGACAGCATGGGGTTAGATACAGAGTAAAGCTCCCTCTACACTGTCCCCATCAAACACTCCCAGGACAGGTACAGCACGGGGTTAGATACAGAGTAAAGCTCCCTCTACACTGTCCCCCATCAAACACTCCCAGGACAGGTACAGCACGGGGTTAGATACAGAGTAAAGCTCCCTCTACACTGTCCCCATCAAACACTCCCAGGACAGGTACAGCACGGGGTTAGATACAGAGTAAAGCTCCCTCTACACTGTCCCCATCAAACACTCCCAGGACAGGTACAGCACGGGGTTAGATACAGAGTAAAGCTCCCTCTACACTGTCCCCATCAAACACTCCCAGGACAGGGACAGCATGGGGTTAGATACAGAGTAAAGCTCCCTCTACACTGTCCCCATCAAACACTCCCAGGACAGGTACAGCACGGGGTTAGATACAGAGTAAAGCTCCCTCTACACTGCCCCCATCAAACACTCCCAGGGCAGGTACAGCACGGGGTTAGATACAGAGTAAAGCTCCCTCTACACTGTCCCCATCAAACACTCCCAGGACAGGTACAGCACGGTGTTAGATACAGAGTAAAGCTCCCTCTACACTGTCCCCCCATCAAACACTCCCAGGACAGGTACAGCACGGGGTTAGATACAGAGTAAAGCTCCCTCTACACTGCCCCCATCAAACACTCCCAGGACAGGTACAGCACGGGGTTAGATACAGAGTAAAGCTCCCTCTACACTGTCCCCATCAAACCCTCCCAGGACAGGTACAGCACGGGGTTAGATACAGAGTAAAGCTCCCACTACACTGTCCCCATTAAACACTCCCAGGACAGGTACAGCACGGTGTTAGATACAGAGTAAAGCTCCCTCTACACTGTCCCCATCAAACACTCCCAGGACAGGTACAGCACGGGGTTAGATACTGAGTAAAGCTCCCTCTACACTGCCCCCATCAAACACTCCCAGGACAGGTACAGCACGGTGTTAGATACAGAGTAAAGCTCCCTCTACACTGTCCCCCATCAAACACTCCCAGGACAGGTACAGCACGGTGTTAGATACAGAGTAAAGCTCCCTCTACACTGTCCCCATCAAACACTCCCAGGACAGGTAAAGCACGGGGTTAGATACAGAGTAAAGCTCCCTCTACACTGCCCCCATCAAACACTCCCAGGACAGGGACAGCACGGGGTTAGATACAGAGTAAAGCTCCCTCTACACTGTCCCCATCAAACACTCCCAGGACAGGGACAGCACGGGGTTAGATACAGAGTAAAGCTCCCTCTACACTGCCCCCATCAAACACTCCCAGGACAGGGACAGCACGGGGTTAGATACAGAGTAAAGCTCCCTCTACACTGTCCCCATCAAACACTCCCAGGACAGTGACAGCACGGGGTTAGATACAGAGTAAAGCTCCCTCTACACTGTCCCCATCAAACACTCCCAGGACAGGGACAGCACGGGGTTAGATACAGAGTAAAGCTCCCTCTACACTGTCCCCATCAAACACTCCCAGGACAGGGACAGCACGGGGTTAGATACAGAGTAAAGCTCACTCTACACTGTCCCCATCAAACACTCCCAGGACAGGGACAGCACGGGGTTAGATACAGAGTAAAGCTCCCTCTACACTGTCCCCATCAAACACTCCCAGGACAGGTACAGCACGGGGTTAGATACAGAGTAAAGCTCCCTCTACACTGTCCCCATCAAACACTCCCAGGACAGGTACAGCACGGAGTTAGATACAGAGTAAAGCTCCCTCTACACTGTCCCCATCAAACACTCCCAGGACAGGTACAGCACGGGGTTAGATACAGAGTAAAGCTCCCTCTACACTGTCCCCATCAAACACTCCCAGGACAGGGACAGCACGGGGTTAGATACAGAGTAAACCTCCCTCTACACTGTCCCCATCAAACACTCCCAGGCCAGGTACAGCACGGGGTTAGATACAGAGTAAAGCTCACTCTACACTGTCCCCATCAAACACTCCCAGGACAGGTACAGCACGGGGTTAGATACAGAGTAAAGCTCCCTCTACACTGTCCACCTTCAAACACTCCCAGGACAGGTACAGCACGGAGTTCGATACAGAGTAAAGCTCCCTCTACACTGTCCCCATCAAACACTCCCAGGACAGGTACAGCACGGGGTTAGATACAGAGTAAAGCTCCCTCTACACTGTCCCCATCAAACACTCCCAGGACAGGGACAGCACGGGGTTCGATACAGAGTAAAGCTCCCTCTACACTGTCCCCATCAAACACTCCCAGGACAGGTACAGCACGGGGTTAGATACAGAGTAAAGCTCCCTCTACACTGTCCCCCATCAAACACTCCCAGGGCAGGTACAGCACGGGGTTAGATACAGAGTAAAGCTCCCTCTACACTGTCCCCATCAAATACTCCCAGGACAGGTACAGCACGGGGTTAGATACAGAGTAAAGCTCCCTCTACACTGTCCCCATCAAACACTCCCAGGACAGGTACAGCATGGGTTAGATACAGAGTAAAGCTCCCTCTGCACTGTCCCCATCAAACACTCCCAGGACAGGTACAGCACGGGGTTAGATACAGAGTAAAGCTCTCTCTACACTGTCCCCATCAAACACTCCCAGGACAGGTACAGCACGGGGTTAGATACAGAGTAAAGCTCCCTCTACACTGTCCCCATCAAACACTCCCAGGACAGGTACAGCACGGGGTTAGATACAGAGTAAAGCTCTCTCTACACTGTCCCCATCAAACAGTCCCAGGACAGGTACAGCACGGGGTTAGATACAGAGTAAAGCTCCCTCTACAGTATCCCCCATCAAACACTCCCAGGACATGGACAGCACGGGGTTAGATACAGAGTAAAGCTCCCTCTACACTGTCCCCATCAAACACTCCCAGGACAGGGACAGGACAGGGTTAGATACAGAGTAAAGCTCCCTCTACACTATCCCCCATCAAACACTCCCAGGACAGGGACAGCACGGGGTTAGATACAGAGTAAAGCTCCCTCTACACTATCCCCCATCAAACACTCCCAGGACAGGGACAGCACGGGGTTAGATACAGAGTAAAGCTCCCTCTACACTATCCCCCATCAAACACTCCCAGGACAGGGACAGCACGGGGTTAGATACAGAGTAAAGCTCCCTCCACACTGTCCCCAGCAAACACTCCCAGGACAGTTACAGCACGGGGTTAGATACAGAGTAAAGCTCCCTCTACACTGTCCCCATCAAACACTCCCAGGACAGGTACAGCACGGGGTTAGATACAGAGTAAAGCTCCCTCTACACTGCCCCCATCAAACACTCCCAGGACAGGGACAGCACGGGGTTAGATACAGAGTAAAGCTCCCTCTCCACTGCCCCCATCAAACACTCCCAGGACAGGGACAGCACGGGGTTAGATACAGAGTAAAGCTCCCTCTACACTGTCCCCATCAAACACTCCCAGGACAGTGACAGCACGGGGTTAGATACAGAGTAAAGCTCCCTCTACACTGTCCCCATCAAACACTCCCAGGACAGGGACAGCACGGTGTTAGATACAGACTAAAGCTCCCACAACACTGTCCCCATCAAACACTCCCAGGACAGGGACAGCACGGGGTTAGATACAGAGTAAAGCTCCCTCTACACTGTCCCCATCAAACACTCCCAGGACAGGTACAGCACGGGGTTAGATACAGAGTAAAGCTCCCTCTACACTGTCCCCATCAAACACTCCCAGGACAGGGACAGCACGGGGTAAGATACAGAGTAAAGCTCCCTCTACACTGTCCCCATCAAACACACCCAGGACAGGGACAGCACGGGGTTAGATACAGAGTAAAGCTCACTCTACACTGTCCCCATCAAACACTCCCAGGACAGGGACAGCACGGGGTTAGATACAGAGTAAAGCTCCCTCTACACTGTCCCCATCAAACACTCCCAGGACAGGTACAGCACGGGGTTAGATACAGAGTAAAGCTCCCTCTACACTGTCCCCATCAAACACTCCCAGGACAGGTACAGCACGGAGTTAGATACAGAGTAAAGCTCCCTCTACACTGTCCCCATCAAACACTCCCAGGACAGGTACAGCACGGGGTTAGATACAGAGTAAAGCTCCCTCTACACTGTCCCCATCAAACACTCCCAGGACAGGGACAGCACGGGGTTAGATACAGAGTAAACCTCCCTCTACACTGTCCCCATCAAACACTCCCAGGACAGGTACAGCACGGGGTTAGATACAGAGTAAAGCTCACTCTACACTGTCCCCATCAAACACTCCCAGGACAGGTACAGCACGGGGTTAGATACAGAGTAAAGCTCCCTCTACACTGTCCCCATCAAACACTCCCAGGACAGGTACAGCACGGGGTTAGATACAGAGTAAAGCTCCCTCGACACTGTCCCCATCAAACACTCCCAGGACAGGGACAGCACGGGGTTAGATACAGAGTAAAGCTCCCTCTACACTGTCCCCATCAAACACTCCCAGGACAGGTACAGCACGGGGTTAGATACAGAGTAAAGCTCCCTCTACACTGTCCCCCATCAAACACTCCCAGGGCAGGTACAGCACGGGGTTAGATACAGAGTAAAGGTCCCTCTACACTGTCCCCATCAAACACTCCCAGGACAGGTACAGCACGGGGTTAGATACAGAGTAAAGCTCCCTCTACACTGTCCCCATCAAACACTCCCAGGACAGGTACAGCATGGGTTAGATACAGAGTAAAGCTCCCTCTGCACTGTCCCCATCAAACACTCCCAGGACAGGTACAGCACGGGGTTAGATACAGAGTAAAGCTCTCCCTACACTGTCCCCATCAAACACTCCCAGGACAGGTACAGCATGGGGTTAGATACAGAGTAAAGCTCCCTCTACACTGTCCCCATCAAACACTCCCAGGACAGGTACAGCACGGGGTTAGATACAGAGTAAAGCTCTCTCTACACTGTCCCCATCAAACACTCCCAGGACAGGTACAGCACGGGGTTAGATACAGAGTAAAGCTCCCTCTACAGTATCCCCCATCAAACACTCCCAGGACATGGACAGCACGGGGTTAGATACAGAGTAAAGCTCCCTCTACACTGTCCCCATCAAACACTCCCAGGACAGGGACAGCACGGGGTTAGATACAGAGTAAAGCTCCCTCTACACTGTCCCCATCAAACACTCCCAGGACAGGGACAGCACGGGGTTAGATACAGAGTAAAGCTCCCTCTACACTGTCCCCATCAAACCCTCCCAGGACAGGTACAGCACGGGGTTAGATACAGAGTAAAGCTCCCTCTACACTGTCCCCATCAAACACTCCCAGGACAGGTACAGCACGGAGTTAGATACAGAGTAAAGCTCCCTCTACACTGTCCCCATCAAACACTCCCAGGACAGGGACAGCACGGGGTTAGATACAGAGTAAAGCTCCCTCTACACTGTCCCCATCAAACACTCCCAGGACAGGTACAGCACGGGGTTAGATACAGAGTAAAGCTCCCTCTACACTGTCCCCATCAAACACTCCCAGGACAGGTACAGCACGGAGTTAGATACAGAGTAAAGCTCCCTCTACACTGTCCCCATCAAACACTCCCAGGACAGGTACAGCACGGGGTTAGATACAGAGTAAAGCTCCCTCTACACTGTCCCCATCAAACACTCCCAGGACAGGGACAGCACGGGGTTAGATACAGAGTAAACCTCCCTCTACACTGTCCCCATCAAACACTCCCAGGACAGGTACAGCACGGGGTTAGATACAGAGTAAAGCTCACTCTACACTGTCCCCATCAAACACTCCCAGGACAGGTACAGCACGGGGTTAGATACAGAGTAAAGCTCCCTCTACACTGTCCCCATCAAACACTCCCAGGACAGGTACAGCACGGGGTTAGATACAGAGTAAAGCTCCCTCGACACTGTCCCCATCAAACACTCCCAGGACAGGGACAGCACGGGGTTAGATACAGAGTAAAGCTCCCTCTACACTGTCCCCATCAAACACTCCCAGGACAGGTACAGCACGGGGTTAGATACAGAGTAAAGCTCCCTCTACACTGTCCCCCATCAAACACTCCCAGGGCAGGTACAGCACGGGGTTAGATACAGAGTAAAGGTCCCTCTACACTGTCCCCATCAAACACTCCCAGGACAGGTACAGCACGGGGTTAGATACAGAGTAAAGCTCCCTCTACACTGTCCCCATCAAACACTCCCAGGACAGGTACAGCATGGGTTAGATACAGAGTAAAGCTCCCTCTGCACTGTCCCCATCAAACACTCCCAGGACAGGTACAGCACGGGGTTAGATACAGAGTAAAGCTCTCCCTACACTGTCCCCATCAAACACTCCCAGGACAGGTACAGCATGGGGTTAGATACAGAGTAAAGCTCCCTCTACACTGTCCCCATCAAACACTCCCAGGACAGGTACAGCACGGGGTTAGATACAGAGTAAAGCTCTCTCTACACTGTCCCCATCAAACACTCCCAGGACAGGTACAGCACGGGGTTAGATACAGAGTAAAGCTCCCTCTACAGTATCCCCCATCAAACACTCCCAGGACATGGACAGCACGGGGTTAGATACAGAGTAAAGCTCCCTCTACACTGTCCCCATCAAACACTCCCAGGACAGGGACAGCACGGGGTTAGATACAGAGTAAAGCTCCCTCTACACTGTCCCCATCAAACACTCCCAGGACAGGGACAGCACGGGGTTAGATACAGAGTAAAGCTCCCTCTACACTGTCCCCATCAAACCCTCCCAGGACAGGTACAGCACGGGGTTAGATACAGAGTAAAGCTCCCTCTACACTGTCCCCATCAAACACTCCCAGGACAGGTACAGCACGGAGTTAGATACAGAGTAAAGCTCCCTCTACACTGTCCCCATCAAACACTCCCAGGACAGTTACAGCACGGCGTTAGATACAGAGTAAAGCTCCCTCTACACTGTCCCCATCAAACACTCCCAGGACAGGTACAGCACGGGGTTAGATACAGAGTAAAGCTCCCTCTACACTATCCCCCATCAAACACTCCCAGGACAGGGACAGCACGGGGTTAGATACAGAGTAAAGCTCCCTCCACACTGTCCCCATCAAACACTCCCAGGACAGTTACAGCACGGGGTTAGATACAGAGTAAAGCTCCCTCTACACTGTCCCCATCAAACACTCCCAGGACAGGTACAGCACGGGGTTAGATACAGAGTAAAGCTCCCTCTACACTGTCCCCCATCAAACACTCCCAGGACAGGGACAGCACGGGGTTAGATACAGAGTAAAGCTCCCTCTACACTGCCCCCATCAAACACTCCCAGGACAGGGACAGCACGGGGTTAGATACAGAGTAAAGCTCCCTCTCCACTGCCCCCATCAAACACTCCCAGGACAGGGAGAGCACGGGGTTAGATACAGAGTAAAGCTCCCTCTACACTGTCCCCATCAAACACTCCCAGGACAGTGACAGCACGGGGTTAGATACAGAGTAAAGCTCCCTCTACTGTCCCCATCAAACACTCCCAGGACAGGGACAGCACGGTGTTAGATACAGAGTAAAGCTCCCTCTACACTGTCCCCATCAAACACTCCCAGGACAGGGACAGCACGGGGTTAGATACAGAGTAAAGCTCCCTCTACACTGTCCCCATCAAACACTCCCAGGACAGGTACAGCACGGGGTTAGATACAGAGTAAAGCTCCCTCTACACTGCCCCCATCAAACACTCCCAGGACAGGGACAGCACGGGGTTAGATACAGAGTAAAGCTCCCTCTACACTGTCCCCATCAAACATTCCCAGGACAATGACAGCACGGGGTTAGATACAGAGTAAAGCTCCCTCTACACTGTCCCCATCAAACACTCCCAGGACAGGGACAGCACGGGGTTAGATACAGAGTAAAGCTCCCTCTACACTGTCCCCATCAAACACTCCCAGGACAGGGACAGCACGGGGTTAGATACAGAGTAAAGCTCCCACTGCACTGTCCCCATCAAACACTCCCAGGACAGGGACAGCACGGGGTTAGATACAGAGTAAACCTCCCTCTACACTGTCCCCATCAAACACTCCCAGGACAGGTACAGCACGGGGTTAGATACAGAGTAAAGCTCCCTCTACACTGTCCCCATCAAACACTCCCAGGACAGGTACAGCACGGAGTTAGATACAGAGTAAAGCTCCCTCTACACTGTCCCCATCAAACACTCCCAGGACAGGTACAGCACGGGGTTAGATACAGAGTAAAGCTCCCTCTACACTGTCCCCATCAAACACTCCCAGGACAGGGACAGCACGGGGTTAGATACAGAGTAAAGCTCCCTCTACACTGTCCCCATCAAACACTCCCAGGACAGGTACAGCACGGGGTTAGATACAGAGTAAAGCTCCCTCTACACTGTCCCCCATCAAACACTCTCATGGCAGGTACAGCACGGGGTTAGATACAGAGTAAAGCTCCCTCTACACTGTCCCCATCAAACACTCCCAGGACAGGTACAGCACGGGGTTAGATACAGAGTAAAGCTCCCTCTACACTGTCCCCATCAAACACTCCCAGGACAGGTACAGCATGGGTTAGATACAGAGTAAAGCTCCCTCTGCACTGTCCCCATCAAACACTCCCAGGACAGGTACAGCACGGGGTTAGATACAGAGTAAAGCTCTCTCTACACTGTCCCCATCAAACACTCCCAGGACAGGTACAGCACGGGGTTAGATACAGAGTAAAGCTCCCTCTACACTGTCCCCATCAAACACTCCCAGGACAGGTACAGCACGGGGTTAGATACAGAGTAAAGCTCTCTCTACACTGTCCCCATCAAACACTCCCAGGACAGGTACAGCACGGGGTTAGATACAGAGTAAAGCTCCCTCTACAGTATCCCCCATCAAACACTCCCAGGACATGGACAGCACGGGGTTAGATACAGAGTAAAGCTCCCTCTACACTGTCCCCATCAAACACTCCCAGGACAGGGACAGCACGGGGTTAGATACAGAGTAAAGCTCCCTCTACACTATCCCCCATCAAACACTCCCAGGACAGGGACAGCACGGGGTTAGATACAGAGTAAAGCTCCCTCTACACTATCCCCCATCAAACACTCCCAGGACAGGGACAGCACGGGGTTAGATACAGAGTAAAGCTCCCTCTACACTATCCCCCATCAAACACTCCCAGGACAGGGACAGCACGGGGTTAGATACAGAGTAAAGCTCCCTCCACACTGTCCCCATCAAACACTCCCAGGACAGGTACAGCACGAGGTTAGATACAGAGTAAATCTCCCTCTACACTGTCCCCGCCAAACACTCCCAGGACAGGTACATCACGGGGTTAGATACAGAGTAAAGCTCCCTCTACACTGTCCCCATCTAACACTCCCAGGGCAGGTACAGCACGGGGTTAGATACAGAGTAAAGCTCCCTCTACACTGTCCCCCCATCAAACACTCCCAGGACAGGTACAGCACGGGGTTAGATACAGAGTAAAGCTCCCTCTACACTGTCCCCATCAAACACTCCCAGGACAGGTACAGCACGGGGTTAGATACAGAGTAAAGCTCCCTCTACACTGTCCCCATCAAACACTCCCAGGACAGGTACAGCACGGGGTTAGATACAGAGTAAAGCTCCCTCTACACTGTCCCCATCAAACACTCCCAGGACAGGTACAGCACGGGGTTAGATACAGAGTAAAGCTCCCTCTACACTGTCCCCATCAAACACTCCCAGGACAGGGACAGCACGGTGTTAGATACAGAGTAAAGCTCCCTCTACACTGTCCCCATCAAACACTCCCAGGACAGGGACAGCACGGGGTTAGATACAGAGTAAAGCTCCCTCTACACTGTCCCCATCAAACACTCCCAGGACAGGTACAGCACGGGGTTAGATACAGAGTAAAGCTCCCTCTACACTGCCCCCATCAAACACTCCCAGGACAGGGACAGCACGGGGTTAGATACAGAGTAAAGCTCCCTCTACACTGTCCCCATCAAACATTCCCAGGACAGTGACAGCACGGGGTTAGATACAGAGTAAAGCTCCCTCTACACTGTCCCCATCAAACACTCCCAGGACAGGGACAGCACGGGGTTAGATACAGAGTAAAGCTCCCTCTACACTGTCCCCATCAAACACTCCCAGGACAGGGACAGCACGGGGTTAGATACAGAGTAAAGCTCCCACTGCACTGTCCCCATCAAACACTCCCAGGACAGGGACAGCACGGGGTTAGATACAGAGTAAACCTCCCTCTACACTGTCCCCATCAAACACTCCCAGGACAGGTACAGCACGGGGTTAGATACAGAGTAAAGCTCCCTCTACACTGTCCCCATCAAACACTCCCAGGACAGGTACAGCACGGAGTTAGATACAGAGTAAAGCTCCCTCTACACTGTCCCCATCAAACACTCCCAGGACAGGTACAGCACGGGGTTAGATACAGAGTAAAGCTCCCTCTACACTGTCCCCATCAAACACTCCCAGGACAGGGACAGCACGGGGTTAGATACAGAGTAAAGCTCCCTCTACACTGTCCCCATCAAACACTCCCAGGACAGGTACAGCACGGGGTTAGATACAGAGTAAAGCTCCCTCTACACTGTCCCCCATCAAACACTCTCATGGCAGGTACAGCACGGGGTTAGATACAGAGTAAAGCTCCCTCTACACTGTCCCCATCAAACACTCCCAGGACAGGTACAGCACGGGGTTAGATACAGAGTAAAGCTCCCTCTACACTGTCCCCATCAAACACTCCCAGGACAGGTACAGCATGGGTTAGATACAGAGTAAAGCTCCCTCTGCACTGTCCCCATCAAACACTCCCAGGACAGGTACAGCACGGGGTTAGATACAGAGTAAAGCTCTCTCTACACTGTCCCCATCAAACACTCCCAGGACAGGTACAGCACGGGGTTAGATACAGAGTAAAGCTCCCTCTACACTGTCCCCATCAAACACTCCCAGGACAGGTACAGCACGGGGTTAGATACAGAGTAAAGCTCTCTCTACACTGTCCCCATCAAACACTCCCAGGACAGGTACAGCACGGGGTTAGATACAGAGTAAAGCTCCCTCTACAGTATCCCCCATCAAACACTCCCAGGACATGGACAGCACGGGGTTAGATACAGAGTAAAGCTCCCTCTACACTGTCCCCATCAAACACTCCCAGGACAGGGACAGCACGGGGTTAGATACAGAGTAAAGCTCCCTCTACACTATCCCCCATCAAACACTCCCAGGACAGGGACAGCACGGGGTTAGATACAGAGTAAAGCTCCCTCTACACTATCCCCCATCAAACACTCCCAGGACAGGGACAGCACGGGGTTAGATACAGAGTAAAGCTCCCTCTACACTATCCCCCATCAAACACTCCCAGGACAGGGACAGCACGGGGTTAGATACAGAGTAAAGCTCCCTCCACACTGTCCCCATCAAACACTCCCAGGACAGGTACAGCACGAGGTTAGATACAGAGTAAATCTCCCTCTACACTGTCCCCGCCAAACACTCCCAGGACAGGTACATCACGGGGTTAGATACAGAGTAAAGCTCCCTCTACACTGTCCCCATCTAACACTCCCAGGGCAGGTACAGCACGGGGTTAGATACAGAGTAAAGCTCCCTCTACACTGTCCCCCCATCAAACACTCCCAGGACAGGTACAGCACGGGGTTAGATACAGAGTAAAGCTCCCTCTACACTGTCCCCATCAAACACTCCCAGGACAGGTACAGCACGGGGTTAGATACAGAGTAAAGCTCCCTCTACACTGTCCCCATCAAACACTCCCAGGACAGGTACAGCACGGGGTTAGATACAGAGTAAAGCTCCCTCTACACTGTCCCCATCAAACACTCCCAGGACAGGTACAGCACGGGGTTAGATACAGAGTAAAGCTCCCTCTACACTGCCCCCATCAAACACTCCCAGGACAGGGACAGCACGGGGTTAGATACAGAGTAAAGCTCCCTCTCCACTGCCCCCATCAAACACTCCCAGGACAGGGACAGCACGGGGTTAGATACAGAGTAAAGCTCCCTCTACACTGTCCCCATCAAACACTCCCAGGACAGTGACAGCACGGGGTTAGATACAGAGTAAAGCTCCCTCTACACTGTCCCCATCAAACACTCCCAGGACAGGGACAGCACGGTGTTAGATACAGAGTAAAGCTCCCTCAACACTGTCCCCATCAAACACTCCCAGGACAGGGACAGCACGGGGTTAGATACAGAGTAAAGCTCCCTCTACACTGTCCCCATCAAACACTCCCAGGACAGGTACAGCACGGGGTTAGATACAGAGTAAAGCTCCCTCTACACTGTCCCCATCAAACACTCCCAGGACAGGGACAGCACGGGGTTAGATACAGAGTAAAGCTCCCTCTACACTGTCCCCATCAAACACACCCAGGACAGGGACAGCACGGGGTTAGATACAGAGTAAAGCTCACTCTACACTGTCCCCATCAAACACTCCCAGGACAGGGACAGCACGGGGTTAGATACAGAGTAAAGCTCCCTCTACACTGTCCCCATCAAACACTCCCAGGACAGGTACAGCACGGGGTTAGATACAGAGTAAAGCTCCCTCTACACTGTCCCCATCAAACACTCCCAGGACAGGTACAGCACGGAGTTAGATACAGAGTAAAGCTCCCTCTACACTGTCCCCATCAAACACTCCCAGGACAGGTACAGCACGGGGTTAGATACAGAGTAAAGCTCCCTCTACACTGTCCCCATCAAACACTCCCAGGACAGGGACAGCACGGGGTTAGATACAGAGTAAACCTCCCTCTACACTGTCCCCATCAAACACTCCCAGGACAGGTACAGCACGGGGTTAGATACAGAGTAAAGCTCACTCTACACTGTCCCCATCAAACACTCCCAGGAGAGGTACAGCACGGGGTTAGATACAGAGTAAAGCTCCCTCTACACTGTCCCCATCAAACACTCCCAGGACAGGGACAGCACGGGGTTAGATACAGAGTAAAGCTCCCTCTACACTGTCCCCATCAAACACTCCCAGGACAGGGACAGCACGGGGTTAGATACAGAGTAAAGCTCACTCTACACTGTCCCCATCAAACACTCCCAGGACAGGGACAGCACGGGGTTAGATACAGAGTAAAGCTCCCTCTACACTGTCCCCATCAAACACTCCCAGGACAGGTAAAGCACGGGGTTAGATACAGAGTAAAGCTCCCTCTACACTGTCCCCATCAAACACTCCCAGGACAGGTACAGCACGGAGTTAGATACAGAGTAAAGCTCCCTCTACACTGTCCCCATCAAACACTCCCAGGACAGGTACAGCACGGGGTTAGATACAGAGTAAAGCTCCCTCTACACTGTCCCCATCAAACACTCCCAGGACACTGACAGCACGGGGTTAGATACAGAGTAAACCTCCCTCTACACTGTCCCCATCAAACACTCCCAGGCCAGGTACAGCACGGGGTTAGATACAGAGTAAAGCTCACTCTACACTGTCCCCATCAAACACTCCCAGGACAGGTACAGCACGGGGTTAGATACAGAGTAAAGCTCCCTCTACACTGTCCACCTTCAAACACTCCCAGGACAGGTACAGCACGGAGTTCGATACAGAGTAAAGCTCCCTCTACACTGTCCCCATCAAACACTCCCAGGACAGGTACAGCACGGGGTTAGATACAGAGTAAAGCTCCCTCTACACTGTCCCCATCAAACACTCCCAGGACAGGGACAGCACGGGGTTCGATACAGAGTAAAGCTCCCTCTACACTGTCCCCATCAAACACTCCCAGGACAGGTACAGCACGGGGTTAGATACAGAGTAAAGCTCCCTCTACACTGTCCCCCATCAAACACTCCCAGGGCAGGTACAGCACGGGGTTAGATACAGAGTAAAGCTCCCTCTACACTGTCCCCATCAAATACTCCCAGGACAGGTACAGCACGGGGTTAGATACAGAGTAAAGCTCCCTCTACACTGTCCCCATCAAACACTCCCAGGACAGGTACAGCATGGGTTAGATACAGAGTAAAGCTCCCTCTGCACTGTCCCCATCAAACACTCCCAGGACAGGTACAGCACGGGGTTAGATACAGAGTAAAGCTCTCTCTACACTGTCCCCATCAAACACTCCCAGGACAGGTACAGCACGGGGTTAGATACAGAGTAAAGCTCCCTCTACACTGTCCCCATCAAACACTCCCAGGACAGGTACAGCACGGGGTTAGATACAGAGTAAAGCTCTCTCTACACTGTCCCCATCAAACACTCCCAGGACAGGTACAGCACGGGGTTAGATACAGAGTAAAGCTCCCTCTACAGTATCCCCCATCAAACACTCCCAGGACATGGACAGCACGGGGTTAGATACAGAGTAAAGCTCCCTCTACACTGTCCCCATCAAACACTCCCAGGACAGGGACAGGACGGGGTTAGATACAGAGTAAAGCTCCCTCTACACTATCCCCCATCAAACACTCCCAGGACAGGGACAGCACGGGGTTAGATACAGAGTAAAGCTCCCTCTACACTATCCCCCATCAAACACTCCCAGGACAGGGACAGCACGGGGTTAGATACAGAGTAAAGCTCCCTCTACACTATCCCCCATCAAACACTCCCAGGACAGGGACAGCACGGGGTTAGATACAGAGTAAAGCTCCCTCCACACTGTCCCCAGCAAACACTCCCAGGACAGTTACAGCACGGGGTTAGATACAGAGTAAAGCTCCCTCTACACTGTCCCCATCAAACACTCCCAGGACAGGTACAGCACGGGGTTAGATACAGAGTAAAGCTCCCTCTACACTGCCCCCATCAAACACTCCCAGGACAGGGACAGCACGGGGTTAGATACAGAGTAAAGCTCACTCTACACTGTCCCCATCAAACACTCCCAGGACAGGGACAGCACGGGGTTAGATACAGAGTAAAGCTCCCTCTACACTGTCCCCATCAAACACTCCCAGGACAGGTACAGCACGGGGTTAGATACAGAGTAAAGCTCCCTCTACACTGTCCCCATCAAACACTCCCAGGACAGGTACAGCACGGAGTTAGATACAGAGTAAAGCTCCCTCTACACTGTCCCCATCAAACACTCCCAGGACAGGTACAGCACGGGGTTAGATACAGAGTAAAGCTCCCTCTACACTGTCCCCATCAAACACTCCCAGGACAGGGACAGCACGGGGTTAGATACAGAGTAAACCTCCCTCTACACTGTCCCCATCAAACACTCCCAGGCCAGGTACAGCACGGGGTTAGATACAGAGTAAAGCTCACTCTACACTGTCCCCATCAAACACTCCCAGGACAGGTACAGCACGGGGTTAGATACAGAGTAAAGCTCCCTCTACACTGTCCACCTTCAAACACTCCCAGGACAGGTACAGCACGGAGTTCGATACAGAGTAAAGCTCCCTCTACACTGTCCCCATCAAACACTCCCAGGACAGGTACAGCACGGGGTTAGATACAGAGTAAAGCTCCCTCTACACTGTCCCCATCAAACACTCCCAGGACAGGGACAGCACGGGGTTCGATACAGAGTAAAGCTCCCTCTACACTGTCCCCATCAAACACTCCCAGGACAGGTACAGCACGGGGTTAGATACAGAGTAAAGCTCCCTCTACACTGTCCCCCATCAAACACTCCCAGGGCAGGTACAGCACGGGGTTAGATACAGAGTAAAGCTCCCTCTACACTGTCCCCATCAAATACTCCCAGGACAGGTACAGCACGGGGTTAGATACAGAGTAAAGCTCCCTCTACACTGTCCCCATCAAACACTCCCAGGACAGGTACAGCATGGGTTAGATACAGAGTAAAGCTCCCTCTGCACTGTCCCCATCAAACACTCCCAGGACAGGTACAGCACGGGGTTAGATACAGAGTAAAGCTCTCTCTACACTGTCCCCATCAAACACTCCCAGGACAGGTACAGCACGGGGTTAGATACAGAGTAAAGCTCCCTCTACACTGTCCCCATCAAACACTCCCAGGACAGGTACAGCACGGGGTTAGATACAGAGTAAAGCTCTCTCTACACTGTCCCCATCAAACACTCCCAGGACAGGTACAGCACGGGGTTAGATACAGAGTAAAGCTCCCTCTACAGTATCCCCCATCAAACACTCCCAGGACATGGACAGCACGGGGTTAGATACAGAGTAAAGCTCCCTCTACACTGTCCCCATCAAACACTCCCAGGACAGGGACAGGACGGGGTTAGATACAGAGTAAAGCTCCCTCTACACTATCCCCCATCAAACACTCCCAGGACAGGGACAGCACGGGGTTAGATACAGAGTAAAGCTCCCTCTACACTATCCCCCATCAAACACTCCCAGGACAGGGACAGCACGGGGTTAGATACAGAGTAAAGCTCCCTCTACACTATCCCCCATCAAACACTCCCAGGACAGGGACAGCACGGGGTTAGATACAGAGTAAAGCTCCCTCCACACTGTCCCCAGCAAACACTCCCAGGACAGTTACAGCACGGGGTTAGATACAGAGTAAAGCTCCCTCTACACTGTCCCCATCAAACACTCCCAGGACAGGTACAGCACGGGGTTAGATACAGAGTAAAGCTCCCTCTACACTGCCCCCATCAAACACTCCCAGGACAGGGACAGCACGGGGTTAGATACAGAGTAAAGCTCCCTCTCCACTGCCCCCATCAAACACTCCCAGGACAGGGACAGCACGGGGTTAGATACAGAGTAAAGCTCCCTCTACACTGTCCCCATCAAACACTCCCAGGACAGTGACAGCACGGGGTTAGATACAGAGTAAAGCTCCCTCTACACTGTCCCCATCAAACACTCCCAGGACAGGGACAGCACGGTGTTAGATACAGACTAAAGCTCCCTCAACACTGTCCCCATCAAACACTCTCATGGCAGGTACAGCACGGGGTTAGATACAGAGTAAAGCTCCCTCTACACTGTCCCCATCAAACACTCCCAGGACAGGTACAGCACGGGGTTAGATACAGAGTAAAGCTCCCTCTACACTGTCCCCATCAAACACTCCCAGGACAGGTACAGCATGGGTTAGATACAGAGTAAAGCTCCCTCTGCACTGTCCCCATCAAACACTCCCAGGACAGGTACAGCACGGGGTTAGATACAGAGTAAAGCTCTCTCTACACTGTCCCCATCAAACACTCCCAGGACAGGTACAGCACGGGGTTAGATACAGAGTAAAGCTCCCTCTACACTGTCCCCATCAAACACTCCCAGGACAGGTACAGCACGGGGTTAGATACAGAGTAAAGCTCTCTCTACACTGTCCCCATCAAACACTCCCAGGACAGGTACAGCACGGGGTTAGATACAGAGTAAAGCTCCCTCTACAGTATCCCCCATCAAACACTCCCAGGACATGTACAGCACGGGGTTAGATACAGAGTAAAGCTCCCTCTACACTGTCCCCATCAAACACTCCCAGGACAGGGACAGCACGGGGTTAGATACAGAGTAAAGCTCCCTCTACACTATCCCCCATCAAACACTCCCAGGACAGGGACAGCACGGGGTTAGATACAGAGTAAAGCTCCCTCTACACTATCCCCCATCAAACACTCCCAGGACAGGGACAGCACGGGGTTAGATACAGAGTAAAGCTCCCTCTACACTATCCCCCATCAAACACTCCCAGGACAGGGACAGCACGGGGTTAGATACAGAGTAAAGCTCCCTCCACACTGTCCCCATCAAACACTCCCAGGACAGGTACAGCACGAGGTTAGATACAGAGTAAATCTCCCTCTACACTGTCCCCGCCAAACACTCCCAGGACAGGTACATCACGGGGTTAGATACAGAGTAAAGCTCCCTCTACACTGTCCCCATCTAACACTCCCAGGGCAGGTACAGCACGGGGTTAGATACAGAGTAAAGCTCCCTCTACACTGTCCCCCCATCAAACACTCCCAGGACAGGTACAGCACGGGGTTAGATACAGAGTAAAGCTCCCTCTACACTGTCCCCATCAAACACTCCCAGGACAGGTACAGCACGGGGTTAGATACAGAGTAAAGCTCCCTCTACACTGTCCCCATCAAACACTCCCAGGACAGGTACAGCACGGGGTTAGATACAGAGTAAAGCTCCCTCTACACTGTCCCCATCAAACACTCCCAGGACAGGTACAGCACGGGGTTAGATACAGAGTAAAGCTCCCTCTACACTGCCCCCATCAAACACTCCCAGGACAGGGACAGCACGGGGTTAGATACAGAGTAAAGCTCCCTCTCCACTGCCCCCATCAAACACTCCCAGGACAGGGACAGCACGGGGTTAGATACAGAGTAAAGCTCCCTCTACACTGTCCCCATCAAACACTCCCAGGACAGTGACAGCACGGGGTTAGATACAGAGTAAAGCTCCCTCTACACTGTCCCCATCAAACACTCCCAGGACAGGGACAGCACGGTGTTAGATACAGAGTAAAGCTCCCTCAACACTGTCCCCATCAAACACTCCCAGGACAGGGACAGCACGGGGTTAGATACAGAGTAAAGCTCCCTCTACACTGTCCCCATCAAACACTCCCAGGACAGGTACAGCACGGGGTTAGATACAGAGTAAAGCTCCCTCTACACTGTCCCCATCAAACACTCCCAGGACAGGGACAGCACGGGGTTAGATACAGAGTAAAGCTCCCTCTACACTGTCCCCATCAAACACACCCAGGACAGGGACAGCACGGGGTTAGATACAGAGTAAAGCTCACTCTACACTGTCCCCATCAAACACTCCCAGGACAGGGACAGCACGGGGTTAGATACAGAGTAAAGCTCCCTCTACACTGTCCCCATCAAACACTCCCAGGACAGGTACAGCACGGGGTTAGATACAGAGTAAAGCTCCCTCTACACTGTCCCCATCAAACACTCCCAGGACAGGTACAGCACGGAGTTAGATACAGAGTAAAGCTCCCTCTACACTGTCCCCATCAAACACTCCCAGGACAGGTACAGCACGGGGTTAGATACAGAGTAAAGCTCCCTCTACACTGTCCCCATCAAACACTCCCAGGACAGGGACAGCACGGGGTTAGATACAGAGTAAACCTCCCTCTACACTGTCCCCATCAAACACTCCCAGGACAGGTACAGCACGGGGTTAGATACAGAGTAAAGCTCACTCTACACTGTCCCCATCAAACACTCCCAGGAGAGGTACAGCACGGGGTTAGATACAGAGTAAAGCTCCCTCTACACTGTCCCCATCAAACACTCCCAGGACAGGGACAGCACGGGGTTAGATACAGAGTAAAGCTCCCTCTACACTGTCCCCATCAAACACTCCCAGGACAGGGACAGCACGGGGTTAGATACAGAGTAAAGCTCACTCTACACTGTCCCCATCAAACACTCCCAGGACAGGGACAGCACGGGGTTAGATACAGAGTAAAGCTCCCTCTACACTGTCCCCATCAAACACTCCCAGGACAGGTACAGCACGGGGTTAGATACAGAGTAAAGCTCCCTCTACACTGTCCCCATCAAACACTCCCAGGACAGGTACAGCACGGAGTTAGATACAGAGTAAAGCTCCCTCTACACTGTCCCCATCAAACACTCCCAGGACAGGTACAGCACGGGGTTAGATACAGAGTAAAGCTCCCTCTACACTGTCCCCATCAAACACTCCCAGGACAGGGACAGCACGGGGTTAGATACAGAGTAAACCTCCCTCTACACTGTCCCCATCAAACACTCCCAGGCCAGGTACAGCACGGGGTTAGATACAGAGTAAAGCTCACTCTACACTGTCCCCATCAAACACTCCCAGGACAGGTACAGCACGGGGTTAGATACAGAGTAAAGCTCCCTCTACACTGTCCACCTTCAAACACTCCCAGGACAGGTACAGCACGGAGTTCGATACAGAGTAAAGCTCCCTCTACACTGTCCCCATCAAACACTCCCAGGACAGGTACAGCACGGGGTTAGATACAGAGTAAAGCTCCCTCTACACTGTCCCCATCAAACACTCCCAGGACAGGGACAGCACGGGGTTCGATACAGAGTAAAGCTCCCTCTACACTGTCCCCATCAAACACTCCCAGGACAGGTACAGCACGGGGTTAGATACAGAGTAAAGCTCCCTCTACACTGTCCCCCATCAAACACTCCCAGGGCAGGTACAGCACGGGGTTAGATACAGAGTAAAGCTCCCTCTACACTGTCCCCATCAAATACTCCCAGGACAGGTACAGCACGGGGTTAGATACAGAGTAAAGCTCCCTCTACACTGTCCCCATCAAACACTCCCAGGACAGGTACAGCATGGGTTAGATACAGAGTAAAGCTCCCTCTGCACTGTCCCCATCAAACACTCCCAGGACAGGTACAGCACGGGGTTAGATACAGAGTAAAGCTCTCTCTACACTGTCCCCATCAAACACTCCCAGGACAGGTACAGCACGGGGTTAGATACAGAGTAAAGCTCCCTCTACACTGTCCCCATCAAACACTCCCAGGACAGGTACAGCACGGGGTTAGATACAGAGTAAAGCTCTCTCTACACTGTCCCCATCAAACACTCCCAGGACAGGTACAGCACGGGGTTAGATACAGAGTAAAGCTCCCTCTACAGTATCCCCCATCAAACACTCCCAGGACATGGACAGCACGGGGTTAGATACAGAGTAAAGCTCCCTCTACACTGTCCCCATCAAACACTCCCAGGACAGGGACAGGACGGGGTTAGATACAGAGTAAAGCTCCCTCTACACTATCCCCCATCAAACACTCCCAGGACAGGGACAGCACGGGGTTAGATACAGAGTAAAGCTCCCTCTACACTATCCCCCATCAAACACTCCCAGGACAGGGACAGCACGGGGTTAGATACAGAGTAAAGCTCCCTCTACACTATCCCCCATCAAACACTCCCAGGACAGGGACAGCACGGGGTTAGATACAGAGTAAAGCTCCCTCCACACTGTCCCCAGCAAACACTCCCAGGACAGTTACAGCACGGGGTTAGATACAGAGTAAAGCTCCCTCTACACTGTCCCCATCAAACACTCCCAGGACAGGTACAGCACGGGGTTAGATACAGAGTAAAGCTCCCTCTACACTGCCCCCATCAAACACTCCCAGGACAGGGACAGCACGGGGTTAGATACAGAGTAAAGCTCCCTCTCCACTGCCCCCATCAAACACTCCCAGGACAGGGACAGCACGGGGTTAGATACAGAGTAAAGCTCCCTCTACACTGTCCCCATCAAACACTCCCAGGACAGTGACAGCACGGGGTTAGATACAGAGTAAAGCTCCCTCTACACTGTCCCCATCAAACACTCCCAGGACAGGGACAGCACGGTGTTAGATACAGACTAAAGCTCCCTCAACACTGTCCCCATCAAACACTCCCAGGACAGGGACAGCACGGGGTTAGATACAGAGTAAAGCTCCCTCTACACTGTCCCCATCAAACACTCCCAGGACAGGTACAGCACGGGGTTAGATACAGAGTAAAGCTCCCTCTACACTGTCCCCATCAAACACTCCCAGGACAGGGACAGCACGGGGTTAGATACAGAGTAAAGCTCCCTCTACACTGTCCCCATCAAACACACCCAGGACAGGGACAGCACGGGGTTAGATACAGAGTAAAGCTCACTCTACACTGTCCCCATCAAACACTCCCAGGACAGGGACAGCACGGGGTTAGATACAGAGTAAAGCTCCCTCTACACTGTCCCCATCAAACACTCCCAGGACAGGTACAGCACGGGGTTAGATACAGAGTAAAGCTCCCTCTACACTGTCCCCATCAAACACTCCCAGGACAGGTACAGCACGGAGTTAGATACAGAGTAAAGCTCCCTCTACACTGTCCCCATCAAACACTCCCAGGACAGGTACAGCACGGGGTTAGATACAGAGTAAAGCTCCCTCTACACTGTCCCCATCAAACACTCCCAGGACAGGGACAGCACGGGGTTAGATACAGAGTAAACCTCCCTCTACACTGTCCCCATCAAACACTCCCAGGACAGGTACAGCACGGGGTTAGATACAGAGTAAAGCTCACTCTACACTGTCCCCATCAAACACTCCCAGGACAGGTACAGCACGGGGTTAGATACAGAGTAAAGCTCCCTCTACACTGTCCCCATCAAACACTCCCAGGACAGGTACAGCACGGGGTTAGATACAGAGTAAAGCTCCCTCTACACTGTCCCCATCAAACACTCCCAGGACAGGGACAGCACGGGGTTAGATACAGAGTAAAGCTCCCTCTACACTGTCCCCATCAAACACTCCCAGGACAGGTACAGCACGGGGTTAGATACAGAGTAAAGTTCCCTCTACACTGTCCCCCATCAAACACTCCCAGGGCAGGTACAGCACGGGGTTAGATACAGAGTAAAGGTCCCTCTACACTGTCCCCATCAAACACTCCCAGGACAGGTACAGCACGGGGTTAGATACAGAGTAAAGCTCCCTCTACACTGTCCCCATCAAACACTCCCAGGACAGGTACAGCATGGGTTAGATACAGAGTAAAGCTCCCTCTGCACTGTCCCCATCAAACACTCCCAGGACAGGTACAGCACGGGGTTAGATACAGAGTAAAGCTCTCCCTACACTGTCCCCATCAAACACTCCCAGGACAGGTACAGCATGGGGTTAGATACAGAGTAAAGCTCCCTCTACACTGTCCCCATCAAACACTCCCAGGACAGGTACAGCACGGGGTTAGATACAGAGTAAAGCTCTCTCTACACTGTCCCCATCAAACACTCCCAGGACAGGTACAGCACGGGGTTAGATACAGAGTAAAGCTCCCTCTACAGTATCCCCCATCAAACACTCCCAGGACATGGACAGCACGGGGTTAGATACAGAGTAAAGCTCCCTCTACACTGTCCCCATCAAACACTCCCAGGACAGGGACAGCACGGGGTTAGATACAGAGTAAAGCTCACTCTACACTGTCCCCATCAAACACTCCCAGGACAGGGACAGCACGGGGTTAGATACAGAGTAAAGCTCCCTCTACACTGTCCCCATCAAACCCTCCCAGGACAGGTACAGCACGGGGTTAGATACAGAGTAAAGCTCCCTCTACACTGTCCCCATCAAACACTCCCAGGACAGGTACAGCACGGAGTTAGATACAGAGTAAAGCTCCCTCTACACTGTCCCCATCAAACACTCCCAGGACAGTTACAGCACGGCGTTAGATACAGAGTAAAGCTCCCTCTACACTGTCCCCATCAAACACTCCCAGGACAGGTACAGCACGGGGTTAGATACAGAGTAAAGCTCCCTCTACACTATCCCCCATCAAACACTCCCAGGACAGGGACAGCACGGGGTTAGATACAGAGTAAAGCTCCCTCCACACTGTCCCCATCAAACACTCCCAGGACAGTTACAGCACGGGGTTAGATACAGAGTAAAGCTCCCTCTACACTGTCCCCATCAAACACTCCCAGGACAGGTACAGCACGGGGTTAGATACAGAGTAAAGCTCCCTCTACACTGTCCCCCATCAAACACTCCCAGGACAGGGACAGCACGGGGTTAGATACAGAGTAAAGCTCCCTCTACACTGCCCCCATCAAACACTCCCAGGACAGGGACAGCACGGGGTTAGATACAGAGTAAAGCTCCCTCTCCACTGCCCCCATCAAACACTCCCAGGACAGGGAGAGCACGGGGTTAGATACAGAGTAAAGCTCCCTCTACACTGTCCCCATCAAACACTCCCAGGACAGTGACAGCACGGGGTTAGATACAGAGTAAAGCTCCCTCTACACTGTCCCCATCAAACACTCCCAGGACAGGGACAGCACGGTGTTAGATACAGAGTAAAGCTCCCTCTACACTGTCCCCATCAAACACTCCCAGGACAGGGACAGCACGGGGTTAGATACAGAGTAAAGCTCCCTCTACACTGTCCCCATCAAACACTCCCAGGACAGGTACAGCACGGGGTTAGATACAGAGTAAAGCTCCCTCTACACTGCCCCCATCAAACACTCCCAGGACAGGGACAGCACGGGGTTAGATACAGAGTAAAGCTCCCTCTACACTGTCCCCATCAAACATTCCCAGGACAGTGACAGCACGGGGTTAGATACAGAGTAAAGCTCCCTCTACACTGTCCCCATCAAACACTCCCAGGACAGGGACAGCACGGGGTTAGATACAGAGTAAAGCTCCCTCTACACTGTCCCCATCAAACACTCCCAGGACAGGGACAGCACGGGGTTAGATACAGAGTAAAGCTCCCACTGCACTGTCCCCATCAAACACTCCCAGGACAGGGACAGCACGGGGTTAGATACAGAGTAAACCTCCCTCTACACTGTCCCCATCAAACACTCCCAGGACAGGTACAGCACGGGGTTAGACACAGAGTAAAGCTCCCTCTACACTGTCCCCATCAAACACTCCCAGGACAGGTACAGCACGGAGTTAGATACAGAGTAAAGCTCCCTCTACACTGTCCCCATCAAACACTCCCAGGACAGGTACAGCACGGGGTTAGATACAGAGTAAAGCTCCCTCTACACTGTCCCCATCAAACACTCCCAGGACAGGGACAGCACGGGGTTAGATACAGAGTAAAGCTCCCTCTACACTGTCCCCATCAAACACTCCCAGGACAGGTACAGCACGGGGTTAGATACAGAGTAAAGCTCCCTCTACACTGTCCCCCATCAAACACTCTCATGGCAGGTACAGCACGGGGTTAGATACAGAGTAAAGCTCCCTCTACACTGTCCCCATCAAACACTCCCAGGACAGGTACAGCACGGGGTTAGATACAGAGTAAAGCTCCCTCTACACTGTCCCCATCAAACACTCCCAGGACAGGTACAGCATGGGTTAGATACAGAGTAAAGCTCCCTCTGCACTGTCCCCATCAAACACTCCCAGGACAGGTACAGCACGGGGTTAGATACAGAGTAAAGCTCTCTCTACACTGTCCCCATCAAACACTCCCAGGACAGGTACAGCACGGGGTTAGATACAGAGTAAAGCTCCCTCTACACTGTCCCCATCAAACACTCCCAGGACAGGTACAGCACGGGGTTAGATACAGAGTAAAGCTCTCTCTACACTGTCCCCATCAAACACTCCCAGGACAGGTACAGCACGGGGTTAGATACAGAGTAAAGCTCCCTCTACAGTATCCCCCATCAAACACTCCCAGGACATGGACAGCACGGGGTTAGATACAGAGTAAAGCTCCCTCTACACTGTCCCCATCAAACACTCCCAGGACAGGGACAGCACGGGGTTAGATACAGAGTAAAGCTCCCTCTACACTATCCCCCATCAAACACTCCCAGGACAGGGACAGCACGGGGTTAGATACAGAGTAAAGCTCCCTCTACACTATCCCCCATCAAACACTCCCAGGACAGGGACAGCACGGGGTTAGATACAGAGTAAAGCTCCCTCTACACTATCCCCGATCAAACACTCCCAGGACAGGGACAGCACGGGGTTAGATACAGAGTAAAGCTCCCTCCACACTGTCCCCATCAAACACTCCCAGGACAGGTACAGCACGAGGTTAGATACAGAGTAAATCTCCCTCGACACTGTCCCCGCCAAACACTCCCAGGACAGGTACATCACGGGGTTAGATACAGAGTAAAGCTCCCTCTACACTGTCCCCATCTAACACTCCCAGGGCAGGTACAGCACGGGGTTAGATACAGAGTAAAGCTCCCTCTACACTGTCCCCCCATCAAACACTCCCAGGACAGGTACAGCACGGGGTTAGATACAGAGTAAAGCTCCCTCTACACTGTCCCCATCAAACACTCCCAGGACAGGTACAGCACGGGGTTAGATACAGAGTAAAGCTCCCTCTACACTGTCCCCATCAAACACTCCCAGGACAGGTACAGCACGGGGTTAGATACAGAGTAAAGCTCCCTCTACACTGTCCCCATCAAACACTCCCAGGACAGGTACAGCACGGGGTTAGATACAGAGTAAAGCTCCCTCTACACTGCCCCCATCAAACACTCCCAGGACAGGGACAGCACGGGGTTAGATACAGAGTAAAGCTCCCTCTCCACTGCCCCCATCAAACACTCCCAGGACAGGGACAGCACGGGGTTAGATACAGAGTAAAGCTCCCTCTACACTGTCCCCATCAAACACTCCCAGGACAGTGACAGCACGGGGTTAGATACAGAGTAAAGCTCCCTCTACACTGTCCCCATCAAACACTCCCAGGACAGGGACAGCACGGTGTTAGATACAGAGTAAAGCTCCCTCAACACTGTCCCCATCAAACACTCCCAGGACAGGGACAGCACGGGGTTAGATACAGAGTAAAGCTCCCTCTACACTGTCCCCATCAAACACTCCCAGGACAGGTACAGCACGGGGTTAGATACAGAGTAAAGCTCCCTCTACACTGTCCCCATCAAACACTCCCAGGACAGGGACAGCACGGGGTTAGATACAGAGTAAAGCTCCCTCTACACTGTCCCCATCAAACACACCCAGGACAGGGACAGCACGGGGTTAGATACAGAGTAAAGCTCACTCTACACTGTCCCCATCAAACACTCCCAGGACAGGGACAGCACGGGGTTAGATACAGAGTAAAGCTCCCTCTACACTGTCCCCATCAAACACTCCCAGGACAGGTACAGCACGGGGTTAGATACAGAGTAAAGCTCCCTCTACACTGTCCCCATCAAACACTCCCAGGACAGGTACAGCACGGAGTTAGATACAGAGTAAAGCTCCCTCTACACTGTCCCCATCAAACACTCCCAGGACAGGTACAGCACGGGGTTAGATACAGAGTAAAGCTCCCTCTACACTGTCCCCATCAAACACTCCCAGGACAGGGACAGCACGGGGTTAGATACAGAGTAAACCTCCCTCTACACTGTCCCCATCAAACACTCCCAGGACAGGTACAGCACGGGGTTAGATACAGAGTAAAGCTCACTCTACACTGTCCCCATCAAACACTCCCAGGAGAGGTACAGCACGGGGTTAGATACAGAGTAAAGCTCCCTCTACACTGTCCCCATCAAACACTCCCAGGACAGGTACAGCACGGGGTTAGATACAGAGTAAAGCTCCCTCTACACTGTCCCCATCAAACACTCCCAGGACAGGGACAGCACGGGGTTAGATACCGAGTAAAGCTCCCTCTACACTGTCCCCATCAAACACTCCCAGGACAGGTACAGCACGGGGTTAGATACAGAGTAAAGCTCCCTCTACACTGTCCCCCATCAAACACTCCCAGGGCAGGTACAGCACGGGGTTAGATACAGAGTAAAGGTCCCTCTACACTGTCCCCATCAAACACTCCCAGGACAGGTACAGCACGGGGTTAGATACAGAGTAAAGCTCCCTCTACACTGTCCCCATCAAACACTCCCAGGACAGGTACAGCATGGGTTAGATACAGAGTAAAGCTCCCTCTGCACTGTCCCCATCAAACACTCCCAGGACAGGTACAGCACGGGGTTAGATACAGAGTAAAGCTCCCTCTACACTGTCCCCATCAAACACTCCCAGGACAGGTACAGCACGGGGTTAGATACAGAGTAAAGCTCCCTCTACACTGTCCCCATCAAACACTCCCAGGACAGGTACAGCATGGGTTAGATACAGAGTAAAGCTCCCTCTGCACTGTCCCCATCAAACACTCCCAGGACATGGACAGCACGGGGTTAGATACAGAGTAAAGCTCCCTCTACACTGTCCCCATCAAACACTCCCAGGACAGGGACAGCACGGGGTTAGATACAGAGTAAAGCTCACTCTACACTGTCCCCATCAAACACTCCCAGGACAGGGACAGCACGGGGTTAGATACAGAGTAAAGCTCCCTCTACACTGTCCCCATCAAACCCTCCCAGGACAGGTACAGCACGGGGTTAGATACAGAGTAAAGCTCCCTCTACACTGTCCCCATCAAACACTCCCAGGACAGGTACAGCACGGAGTTAGATACAGAGTAAAGCTCCCTCTACACTGTCCCCATCAAACACTCCCAGGACAGTTACAGCACGGCGTTAGATACAGAGTAAAGCTCCCTCTACACTGTCCCCATCAAACACTCCCAGGACAGGTACAGCACGGGGTTAGATACAGAGTAAAGCTCCCTCTACACTATCCCCCATCAAACACTCCCAGGACAGGGACAGCACGGGGTTAGATACAGAGTAAAGCTCCCTCCACACTGTCCCCATCAAACACTCCCAGGACAGTTACAGCACGGGGTTAGATACAGAGTAAAGCTCCCTCTACACTGTCCCCATCAAACACTCCCAGGACAGGTACAGCACGGGGTTAGATACAGAGTAAAGCTCCCTCTACACTGTCCCCCATCAAACACTCCCAGGACAGGGACAGCACGGGGTTAGATACAGAGTAAAGCTCCCTCTACACTGCCCCCATCAAACACTCCCAGGACAGGGACAGCACGGGGTTAGATACAGAGTAAAGCTCCCTCTCCACTGCCCCCATCAAACACTCCCAGGACAGGGAGAGCACGGGGTTAGATACAGAGTAAAGCTCCCTCTACACTGTCCCCATCAAACACTCCCAGGACAGTGACAGCACGGGGTTAGATACAGAGTAAAGCTCCCTCTACACTGTCCCCATCAAACACTCCCAGGACAGGGACAGCACGGTGTTAGATACAGAGTAAAGCTCCCTCTACACTGTCCCCATCAAACACTCCCAGGACAGGGACAGCACGGGGTTAGATACAGAGTAAAGCTCCCTCTACACTGTCCCCATCAAACACTCCCAGGACAGGTACAGCACGGGGTTAGATACAGAGTAAAGCTCCCTCTACACTGCCCCCATCAAACACTCCCAGGACAGGGACAGCACGGGGTTAGATACAGAGTAAAGCTCCCTCTACACTGTCCCCATCAAACATTCCCAGGACAGTGACAGCACGGGGTTAGATACAGAGTAAAGCTCCCTCTACACTGTCCCCATCAAACACTCCCAGGACAGGGACAGCACGGGGTTAGATACAGAGTAAAGCTCCCTCTACACTGTCCCCATCAAACACTCCCAGGACAGGGACAGCACGGGGTTAGATACAGAGTAAAGCTCCCACTGCACTGTCCCCATCAAACACTCCCAGGACAGGGACAGCACGGGGTTAGATACAGAGTAAACCTCCCTCTACACTGTCCCCATCAAACACTCCCAGGACAGGTACAGCACGGGGTTAGATACAGAGTAAAGCTCCCTCTACACTGTCCCCATCAAACACTCCCAGGACAGGTACAGCACGGAGTTAGATACAGAGTAAAGCTCCCTCTACACTGTCCCCATCAAACACTCCCAGGACAGGTACAGCACGGGGTTAGATACAGAGTAAAGCTCCCTCTACACTGTCCCCATCAAACACTCCCAGGACAGGGACAGCACGGGGTTAGATACAGAGTAAAGCTCCCTCTACACTGTCCCCATCAAACACTCCCAGGACAGGTACAGCACGGGGTTAGATACAGAGTAAAGCTCCCTCTACACTGTCCCCCATCAAACACTCTCATGGCAGGTACAGCACGGGGTTAGATACAGAGTAAAGCTCCCTCTACACTGTCCCCATCAAACACTCCCAGGACAGGTACAGCACGGGGTTAGATACAGAGTAAAGCTCCCTCTACACTGTCCCCATCAAACACTCCCAGGACAGGTACAGCATGGGTTAGATACAGAGTAAAGCTCCCTCTGCACTGTCCCCATCAAACACTCCCAGGACAGGTACAGCACGGGGTTAGATACAGAGTAAAGCTCTCTCTACACTGTCCCCATCAAACACTCCCAGGACAGGTACAGCACGGGGTGAGATACAGAGTAAAGCTCCCTCTACACTGTCCCCATCAAACACTCCCAGGACAGGTACAGCACGGGGTTAGATACAGAGTAAAGCTCTCTCTACACTGTCCCCATCAAACACTCCCAGGACAGGTACAGCACGGGGTTAGATACAGAGTAAAGCTCCCTCTACAGTATCCCCCATCAAACACTCCCAGGACATGGACAGCACGGGGTTAGATACAGAGTAAAGCTCCCTCTACACTGTCCCCATCAAACACTCCCAGGACAGGGACAGCACGGGGTTAGATACAGAGTAAAGCTCCCTCTACACTATCCCCCATCAAACACTCCCAGGACAGGGACAGCACGGGGTTAGATACAGAGTAAAGCTCCCTCTACACTATCCCCCATCAAACACTCCCAGGACAGGGACAGCACGGGGTTAGATACAGAGTAAAGCTCCCTCTACACTATCCCCCATCAAACACTCCCAGGACAGGGACAGCACGGGGTTAGATACAGAGTAAAGCTCCCTCTACACTGTCCCCATCTAACACTCCCAGGGCAGGTACAGCACGGGGTTAGATACAGAGTAAAGCTCCCGCTACACTGTCCCCCCATCAAACACTCCCAGGACAGGTACAGCACGGGGTTAGATACAGAGTAAAGCTCCCTCTACACTGTCCCCATCAAACACTCCCAGGACAGGTACAGCACGGGGTTAGATACAGAGTAAAGCTCCCTCTACACTGTCCCCATCAAACACTCCCAGGACAGGTACAGCACGGGGTTAGATACAGAGTAAAGCTCCCTCTACACTGTCCCCATCAAACACTCCCAGGACAGGTACAGCACGGGGTTAGATACAGAGTAAAGCTCCCTCTACACTGTCCCCATCAAACACTCCCAGGACAGGGACAGCACGGGGTGAGATACAGAGTAAAGCTCCCTCTCCACTGTCCCCCATCAAACACTCCCAGGACAGGGACAGCACGGGGTTAGATACAGAGTAAAGCTCCCTCTCCACTGTCCCCCATCAAACACTCCCAGAACAGGTACAGCACGGGGTTAGATACAGAGTAAAGCTCCCTCTACACTGTCCCCCATCAAACACTCCCAGGACAGGTACAGCACGGGGTTAGATACAGAGTAAAGCTCCCTCTACACTGTCCCCATCAAACACTCCCAGGACAGGTACAGCACAGGGGTAGATACAGAGTAAAGCTCCCTCTACACTGTCCCCATCAAACACTCCCAGGACAGGTACAGCACAGGGGTAGATACAGAGTAAAGCTCCCTCTACACTGTCCCCATCAAACACTCCCAGGACAGGTACAGCACGGGGTTAGATACAGAGTAAAGCTCCCTCTACACTGTCCCCCATCAAACACTCCCAGGATAGGTACAGCACGGTGTTAGATACAGAGTAAAGCTCCCTCTACACTGTCCCCCCATCAAACACTCCCAGGACAGGTACAGCACGGGGTTAGATACAGAGTAAAGCTCCCTCTACACTGCCCCCATCAAACACTCCCAGGACAGGTACAGCACGGGGTTAGATACAGAGTAAAGCTCCCTCTACACTGTCCCCATCAAACCCTCCCAGGACAGGTACAGCACGGGGTTAGATACAGAGTAAAGCTCCCACTACACTGTCCCCATCAAACACTCCCAGGACAGGTACAGCACGGTGTTAGATACAGAGTAAAGCTCCCTCTACACTGCCCCCATCAAACACTCCCAGGACAGGTACAGCACGGTGTTAGAAACAGAGTAAAGCTCCCTCTACACTGTCCCCATCAAACACTCCCAGGACAGGTACAGCACGGGGTTAGATACAGAGTAAAGCTCCCTCTACACTGCCCCCATCAAACACTCCCAGGACAGGTACAGCACGGTGTTAGATACAGAGTAAAGCTCCCTCTACACTGTCCCCCATCAAACACTCCCAGGACAGGTACAGCACGGTGTTAGATACAGAGTAAAGCTCCCTCTACACTGTCCCCATCAAACACTCCCAGGACAGGTAAAGCACGGGGTTAGATACAGAGTAAAGCTCCCTCTACACTGCCCCCATCAAACACTCCCAGGACAGGGACAGCACGGGGTTAGATACAGAGTAAAGCTCCCTCTACACTGTCCCCATCAAACACTCCCAGGACAGGGACAGCACGGGGTTAGATACAGAGTAAAGCTCCCTCTACACTGCCCCCATCAAACACTCCCAGGACAGGGACAGCACGGGGTTAGATACAGAGTAAAGCTCCCTCTACACTGTCCCCATCAAACACTCCCAGGACAGTGACAGCACGGGGTTAGATACAGAGTAAAGCTCCCTCTACACTGTCCCCATCAAACACTCCCAGGACAGGGACAGCACGGGGTTAGATACAGAGTAAAGCTCCCTCTACACTGTCCCCATCAAACACTCCCAGGACAGGGACAGCACGGGGTTAGATACAGAGTAAAGCTCACTCTACACTGTCCCCATCAAACACTCCCAGGACAGGGACAGCACGGGGTTAGATACAGAGTAAAGCTCCCTCTACACTGTCCCCATCAAACACTCCCAGGACAGGTACAGCACGGGGTTCGATACAGAGTAAAGCTCCCTCTACACTGTCCCCATCAAACACTCCCAGGACAGGTACAGCACGGAGTTAGATACAGAGTAAAGCTCCCTCTACACTGTCCCCATCAAACACTCCCAGGACAGGTACAGCACGGGGTTAGATACAGAGTAAAGCTCCCTCTACACTGTCCCCATCAAACACTCCCAGGACAGGGACAGCACGGGGTTAGATACAGAGTAAACCTCCCTCTACACTGTCCCCATCAAACACTCCCAGGACAGGTACAGCACGGGGTTAGATACAGAGTAAAGCTCACTCTACACTGTCCCCATCAAACACTCCCAGGACAGGTACAGCACGGGGTTAGATACAGAGTAAAGCTCCCTCTACACTGTCCACCTTCAAACACTCCCAGGACAGGTACAGCACGGAGTTAGATACAGAGTAAAGCTCCCTCTACACTGTCCCCATCAAACACTCCCAGGACAGGTACAGCACGGGGTTAGATACAGAGTAAAGCTCCCTCTACACTGTCCCCATCAAACACTCCCAGGACAGGGACAGCACGGGGTTAGATACAGAGTAAAGCTCCCTCTACACTGTCCCCATCAAACACTCCCAGGACAGGTACAGCACGGGGTTAGATACAGAGTAAAGCTCCCTCTACACTGTCCCCCATCAAACACTCCCAGGGCAGGTACAGCACGGGGTTAGATACAGAGTAAAGCTCCCTCTACACTGTCCCCATCAAACACTCCCAGGACAGGTACAGCACGGGGTTAGATACAGAGTAAAGCTCCCTCTACACTGTCCCCATCAAACACTCCCAGGACAGGTACAGCATGGGTTAGATACAGAGTAAAGCTCCCTCTGCACTGTCCCCATCAAACACTCCCAGGACAGGTACAGCACGGGGTTAGATACAGAGTAAAGCTCTCTCTACACTGTCCCCATCAAACACTCCCAGGACAGGTACAGCACGGGGTTAGATACAGAGTAAAGCTCCCTCTACACTGTCCCCATCAAACACTCCCAGGACAGGTACAGCACGGGGTTAGATACAGAGTAAAGCTCTCTCTACACTGTCCCCATCAAACACTCCCAGGACAGGTACAGCACGGGGTTAGATACAGAGTAAAGCTCCCTCTACAGTATCCCCCATCAAACACTCCCAGGACATGGACAGCACGGGGTTAGATACAGAGTAAAGCTCCCTCTACACTGTCCCCATCAAACACTCCCAGGACAGGGACAGCACGGGGTTAGATACAGAGTAAAGCTCCCTCTACACTATCCCCCATCAAACACTCCCAGGACAGGGACAGCACGGGGTTAGATACAGAGTAAAGCTCCCTCTACACTATCCCCCATCAAACACTCCCAGGACAGGGACAGCACGGGGTTAGATACAGAGTAAAGCTCCCTCTACACTATCCCCCATCAAACACTCCCAGGACAGGGACAGCACGGGGTTAGATACAGAGTAAAGCTCCCTCCACACTGTCCCCAGCAAACACTCCCAGGACAGTTACAGCACGGGGTTAGATACAGAGTAAAGCTCCCTCTACACTGTTCCCATCAAACACTCCCAGGACAGGTACAGCACGGGGTTAGATACAGAGTAAAGCTCCCTCTACACTGTCCCCATCAAACACTCCCAGGGCAGGTACAGCACGGGGTTAGATACAGAGTAAAGCTCCCTCTACACTGCCCCCATCAAACACTCCCAGGGCAGGTACAGCAGGGGTTTAGATACAGAGTAAAGCTCCCTCTACACTGTCCTCATCAAACACTCCCAGGACAGGTACAGCACGGGGTTAGATACAGAGTAAAGCTCCCTCTACACTGTCCTCATCAAACACTCCCAGGACAGGTACAGCACGGGGTTAGATACAGAGTAAAGCTCCCTCTACACTGTCCCCATCAAACACTCCCAGGACAGGTACAGCACGGGGTTAGATACAGAGTAAAGCTCCCTCTACACTGTCCCCATCAAACACTCCCAGGACAGGTACAGCACGGGGTTAGATACAGAGTAAAGCTCCCTCTACACTGTCCCCATCAAACACTCCCAGGACAGGGACAGCATGGGGTTAGATACAGAGTAAAGCTCCCTCTACACTGTCCCCATCAAACACTCCCAGGACAGGTACAGCACGGGGTTAGATACAGAGTAAAGCTCCCTCTACACTGTCCCCATCAAACACTCCCAGGACAGGTACAGCACGGGGTTAGATACAGAGTAAAGCTCCCTCTACACTGTCCTCATCAAACACTCCCAGGACAGGTACAGCACGGGGTTAGATACAGAGTAAAGCTCCCTCTACACTGTCCCCCATCAAACACTCCCAGGACAGGTACAGCACGGGGTTAGATACAGAGTAAAGCTCCCTCTACACTGTCCCCATCAAACACTCCCAGGACAGGTACAGCACGGGGTTAGATACAGAGTAAAGCTCCCTCTACACTGTCCCCATCAAACACTCCCAGGACAGGTACAGCACGGGGTTAGATACAGAGTAAAGCTCCCTCTACACTGTCCCCATCAAACACTCCCAGGACAGGGACAGCATGGGGTTAGATACAGAGTAAAGCTCCCTCTACACTGTCCCCATCAAACACTCCCAGGACAGGTACAGCACGGGGTTAGATACAGAGTAAAGCTCCCTCTACACTGCCCCCATCAAACACTCCCAGGGCAGGTACAGCACGGGGTTAGATACAGAGTAAAGCTCCCTCTACACTGTCCCCATCAAACACTCCCAGGACAGGTACAGCACGGTGTTAGATACAGAGTAAAGCTCCCTCTACACTGTCCCCCCATCAAACACTCCCAGGACAGGGACAGCACGGGGTTAGATACAGAGTAAAGCTCCCTCTACACTGCCCCCATCAAACACTCCCAGGACAGGTACAGCACGGGGTTAGATACAGAGTAAAGCTCCCTCTACACTGTCCCCATCAAACCCTCCCAGGACAGGTACAGCACGGGGTTAGATACAGAGTAAAGCTCCCACTACACTGTCCCCATCAAACACTCCCAGGACAGGTACAGCACGGTGTTAGATACAGAGTAAAGCTCCCTCTACACTGCCCCCATCAAACACTCCCAGGACAGGTACAGCACGGTGTTAGATACAGAGTAAAGCTCCCTCTACACTGTCCCCATCAAACACTCCCAGGACAGGTACAGCACGGGGTTAGATACAGAGTAAAGCTCCCTCTACACTGCCCCCATCAAACACTCCCAGGACAGGTACAGCACGGTGTTAGATACAGAGTAAAGCTCCCTCTACACTGTCCCCCATCAAACACTCCCAGGACAGGTACAGCACGGTGTTAGATACAGAGTAAAGCTCCCTCTACACTGTCCCCATCAAACACTCCCAGGACAGGTAAAGCACGGGGTTAGATACAGAGTAAAGCTCCCTCTACACTGCCCCCATCAAACACTCCCAGGACAGGGACAGCACGGGATTAGATACAGAGTAAAGCTCCCTCTACACTGTCCCCATCAAACACTCCCAGGACAGGTACAGCATGGGTTAGATACAGAGTAAAGCTCCCTCTGCACTGTCCCCATCAAACACTCCCAGGACAGGTACAGCACGGGGTTAGATACAGAGTAAAGCTCTCTCTACACTGTCCCCATCAAACACTCCCAGGACAGGTACAGCACGGGGTTAGATACAGAGTAAAGCTCCCTCTACACTGTCCCCATCAAACACTCCCAGGACAGGTACAGCACGGGGTTAGATACAGAGTAAAGCTCCCTCTACACTGTCCCCCATCAAACACTCCCAGGACAGGTACAGCACGGGGTTAGATACAGAGTAAAGCTCCCTCTACACTGTCCCCATCAAACACTCCCAGGACAGGTACAGCACGGGGTTAGATACAGAGTAAAGCTCCCTCTACACTGTCCCCATCAAACACTCCCAGGACAGGTACAGCACGGGGTTAGATACAGAGTAAAGCTCCCTCTACACTGTCCCCATCAAACACTCCCAGGACAGGGACAGCATGGGGTTAGATACAGAGTAAAGCTCCCTCTACACTGTCCCCATCAAACACTCCCAGGACAGGTACAGCACGGGGTTAGATACAGAGTAAAGCTCCCTCTACACTGCCCCCATCAAACACTCCCAGGGCAGGTACAGCACGGGGTTAGATACAGAGTAAAGCTCCCTCTACACTGTCCCCATCAAACACTCCCAGGACAGGTACAGCACGGTGTTAGATACAGAGTAAAGCTCCCTCTACACTGTCCCCCCATCAAACACTCCCAGGACAGGGACAGCACGGGGTTAGATACAGAGTAAAGCTCCCTCTACACTGCCCCCATCAAACACTCCCAGGACAGGTACAGCACGGGGTTAGATACAGAGTAAAGCTCCCTCTACACTGTCCCCATCAAACCCTCCCAGGACAGGTACAGCACGGGGTTAGATACAGAGTAAAGCTCCCTCTACACTGTCCCCATCAAACACTCCCAGGACAGGTACAGCACGGTGTTAGATACAGAGTAAAGCTCCCTCTACACTGCCCCCATCAAACACTCCCAGGACAGGTACAGCACGGTGTTAGATACAGAGTAAAGCTCCCTCTACACTGTCCCCATCAAACACTCCCAGGACAGGTACAGCACGGGGTTAGATACAGAGTAAAGCTCCCTCTACACTGCCCCCATCAAACACTCCCAGGACAGGTACAGCACGGTGTTAGATACAGAGTAAAGCTCCCTCTACACTGTCCCCCATCAAACACTCCCAGGACAGGTACAGCACGGTGTTAGATACAGAGTAAAGCTCCCTCTACACTGTCCCCATCAAACACTCCCAGGACAGGTAAAGCACGGGGTTAGATACAGAGTAAAGCTCCCTCTACACTGCCCCCATCAAACACTCCCAGGACAGGGACAGCACGGGATTAGATACAGAGTAAAGCTCCCTCTACACTGTCCCCATCAAACACTCCCAGGACAGGGACAGCACGGGGTTAGATACAGAGTAAAGCTCCCTCTACACTGCCCCCATCAAACACTCCCAGGACAGGGACAGCACGGGGTTAGATACAGAGTAAAGCTCCCTCTACACTGTCCCCATCAAACACTCCCAGGACAGTGACAGCACGGGGTTAGATACAGAGTAAAGCTCCCTCTACACTGTCCCCATCAAACACTCCCAGGACAGGGACAGCACGGGGTTAGATACAGAGTAAAGCTCCCTCTACACTGTCCCCATCAAACACTCCCAGGACAGGGACAGCACGGGGTTAGATACAGAGTAAAGCTCACTCTACACTGTCCCCATCAAACACTCCCAGGACAGGGACAGCACGGGGTTAGATACAGAGTAAAGCTCCCTCTACACTGTCCCCATCAAACACTCCCAGGACAGGTACAGCACGGGGTTAGATACAGAGTAAAGCTCCCTCTACACTGTCCCCATCAAACACTCCCAGGACAGGTACAGCACGGAGTTAGATACAGAGTAAAGCTCCCTCTACACTGTCCCCATCAAACACTCCCAGGACAGGTACAGCACGGGGTTAGATACAGAGTAAAGCTCCCTCTACACTGTCCCCATCAAACACTCCCAGGACAGGGACAGCACGGGGTTAGATACAGAGTAAACCTCCCTCTACACTGTCCCCATCAAACACTCCCAGGCCAGGTACAGCACGGGGTTAGATACAGAGTAAAGCTCACTCTACACTGTCCCCATCAAACACTCCCAGGACAGGTACAGCACGGGGTTAGATACAGAGTAAAGCTCCCTCTACACTGTCCCCATCAAACACTCCCAGGACAGGGACAGCACGGGGTTCGATACAGAGTAAAGCTCCCTCTACACTGTCCCCATCAAACACTCCCAGGACAGGTACAGCACGGGGTTAGATACAGAGTAAAGCTCCCTCTACACTGTCCCCCATCAAACACTCCCAGGGCAGGTACAGCACGGGGTTAGATACAGAGTAAAGCTCCCTCTACACTGTCCCCATCAAATACTCCCAGGACAGGTACAGCACGGGGTTAGATACAGAGTAAAGCTCCCTCTACACTGTCCCCATCAAACACTCCCAGGACAGGTACAGCATGGGTTAGATACAGAGTAAAGCTCCCTCTGCACTGTCCCCATCAAACACTCCCAGGACAGGTACAGCACGGGGTTAGATACAGAGTAAAGCTCTCTCTACACTGTCCCCATCAAACACTCCCAGGACAGGTACAGCACGGGGTTAGATACAGAGTAAAGCTCCCTCTACACTGTCCCCATCAAACACTCCCAGGACAGGTACAGCACGGGGTTAGATACAGAGTAAAGCTCTCTCTACACTGTCCCCATCAAACACTCCCAGGACAGGTACAGCACGGGGTTAGATACAGAGTAAAGCTCCCTCTACAGTATCCCCCATCAAACACTCCCAGGACATGGACAGCACGGGGTTAGATACAGAGTAAAGCTCCCTCTACACTGTCCCCATCAAACACTCCCAGGACAGGGACAGGACGGGGTTAGATACAGAGTAAAGCTCCCTCTACACTATCCCCCATCAAACACTCCCAGGACAGGGACAGCACGGGGTTAGATACAGAGTAAAGCTCCCTCTACACTATCCCCCATCAAACACTCCCAGGACAGGGACAGCACGGGGTTAGATACAGAGTAAAGCTCCCTCTACACTATCCCCCATCAAACACTCCCAGGACAGGGACAGCACGGGGTTAGATACAGAGTAAAGCTCCCTCCACACTGTCCCCAGCAAACACTCCCAGGACAGTTACAGCACGGGGTTAGATACAGAGTAAAGCTCCCTCTACACTGTCCCCATCAAACACTCCCAGGACAGGTACAGCACGGGGTTAGATACAGAGTAAAGCTCCCTCTACACTGCCCCCATCAAACACTCCCAGGACAGGGACAGCACGGGGTTAGATACAGAGTAAAGCTCCCTCTCCACTGCCCCCATCAAACACTCCCAGGACAGGGACAGCACGGGGTTAGATACAGAGTAAAGCTCCCTCTACACTGTCCCCATCAAACACTCCCAGGACAGTGACAGCACGGGGTTAGATACAGAGTAAAGCTCCCTCTACACTGTCCCCATCAAACACTCCCAGGACAGGGACAGCACGGTGTTAGATACAGAGTAAAGCTCCCTCAACACTGTCCCCATCAAACACTCCCAGGACAGGGACAGCACGGGGTTAGATACAGAGTAAAGCTCCCTCTACACTGTCCCCATCAAACACTCCCAGGACAGGTACAGCACGGGGTTAGATACAGAGTAAAGCTCCCTCTACACTGTCCCCATCAAACACTCCCAGGACAGGGACAGCACGGGGTTAGATACAGAGTAAAGCTCCCTCTACACTGTCCCCATCAAACACTCCCAGGACAGGGACAGCACGGGGTTAGATACAGAGTAAAGCTCACTCTACACTGTCCCCATCAAACACTCCCAGGACAGGGACAGCACGGGGTTAGATACAGAGTAAAGCTCCCTCTACACTGTCCCCATCAAACACTCCCAGGACAGGTACAGCACGGGGTTAGATACAGAGTAAAGCTCCCTCTACACTGTCCCCATCAAACACTCCCAGGACAGGTACAGCACGGAGTAAGATACAGAGTAAAGCTCCCTCTACACTGTCCCCATCAAACACTCCCAGGACAGGTACAGCACGGGGTTAGATACAGAGTAAAGCTCCCTCTACACTGTCCCCATCAAACACTCCCAGGACAGGGACAGCACGGGGTTAGATACAGAGTAAACCTCCCTCTACACTGTCCCCATCAAACACTCCCAGGACAGGTACAGCACGGGGTTAGATACAGAGTAAAGCTCACTCTACACTGTCCCCATCAAACACTCCCAGGACAGGTACAGCACGGGGTTAGATACAGAGTAAAGCTCCCTCTACACTGTCCCCATCAAACACTCCCAGGACAGGTACAGCACGGGGTTAGATACAGAGTAAAGCTCCCTCTACACTGTCCCCATCAAACACTCCCAGGACAGGTACAGCACGGGGTTAGATATAGAGTAAAGCTCCCTCTACACTGTCCCCATCAAACACTCCCAGGACAGGTACAGCACGGGGTTAGATACAGAGTAAAGCTCCCTCTACACTGTCCCCCATCAAACACTCCCAGGGCAGGTACAGCACGGGGTTAGATACAGAGTAAAGGTCCCTCTACACTGTCCCCATCAAACACTCCCAGGACAGGTACAGCACGGGGTTAGATACAGAGTAAAGCTCCCTCTACACTGTCCCCATCAAACACTCCCAGGACAGTTACAGCATGGGTTAGATACAGAGTAAAGCTCCCTCTGCACTGTCCCCATCAAACACTCCCAGGACAGGTACAGCACGGGGTTAGATACAGAGTAAAGCTCTCTCTACACTGTCCCCATCAAACACTCCCAGGACAGGTACAGCATGGGGTTAGATACAGAGTAAAGCTCCCTCTACACTGTCCCCATCAAACACTCCCAGGACAGGTACAGCACGGGGTTAGATACAGAGTAAAGCTCTCTCTACACTGTCCCCATCAAACACTCCCAGGACAGGTACAGCACGGGGTTAGATACAGAGTAAAGCTCCCTCTACAGTATCCCCCATCAAACACTCCCAGGACATGGACAGCACGGGGTTAGATACAGAGTAAAGCTCCCTCTACACTGTCCCCATCAAACACTCCCAGGACAGGGACAGCACGGGGTTAGATACAGAGTAAAGCTCACTCTACACTGTCCCCATCAAACACTCCCAGGACAGGGACAGCACGGGGTTAGATACAGAGTAAAGCTCCCTCTACACTGTCCCCATCAAACCCTCCCAGGACAGGTACAGCACGGGGTTAGATACAGAGTAAAGCTCCCTCTACACTGTCCCCATCAAACACTCCCAGGACAGGTACAGCACGGAGTTAGATACAGAGTAAAGCTCCCTCTACACTGTCCCCATCAAACACTCCCAGGACAGTTACAGCACGGCGTTAGATACAGAGTAAAGCTCCCTCTACACTGTCCCCATCAAACACTCCCAGGACAGGTACAGCACGGGGTTAGATACAGAGTAAAGCTCCCTCTACACTATCCCCCATCAAACACTCCCAGGACAGGGACAGCACGGGGTTAGATACAGAGTAAAGCTCCCTCCACACTGTCCCCATCAAACACTCCCAGGACAGTTACAGCACGGGGTTAGATACAGAGTAAAGCTCCCTCTACACTGTCCCCATCAAACACTCCCAGGACAGGTACAGCACGGGGTTAGATACAGAGTAAAGCTCCCTCTACACTGTCCCCCATCAAACACTCCCAGGACAGGGACAGCACGGGGTTAGATACAGAGTAAAGCTCCCTCTACACTGCCCCCATCAAACACTCCCAGGACAGGGACAGCACGGGGTTAGATACAGAGTAAAGCTCCCTCTCCACTGCCCCCATCAAACACTCCCAGGACAGGGAGAGCACGGGGTTAGATACAGAGTAAAGCTCCCTCTACACTGTCCCCATCAAACACTCCCAGGACAGTGACAGCACGGGGTTAGATACAGAGTAAAGCTCCCTCTACACTGTCCCCATCAAACACTCCCAGGACAGGGACAGCACGGTGTTAGATACAGAGTAAAGCTCCCTCTACACTGTCCCCATCAAACACTCCCAGGACAGGGACAGCACGGGGTTAGATACAGAGTAAAGCTCCCTCTACACTGTCCCCATCAAACACTCCCAGGACAGGTACAGCACGGGGTTAGATACAGAGTAAAGCTCCCTCTACACTGCCCCCATCAAACACTCCCAGGACAGGGACAGCACGGGGTTAGATACAGAGTAAAGCTCCCTCTACACTGTCCCCATCAAACATTCCCAGGACAGTGACAGCACGGGGTTAGATACAGAGTAAAGCTCCCTCTACACTGTCCCCATCAAACACTCCCAGGACAGGGACAGCACGGGGTTAGATACAGAGTAAAGCTCCCTCTACACTGTCCCCATCAAACACTCCCAGGACAGGGACAGCACGGGGTTAGATACAGAGTAAAGCTCCCACTGCACTGTCCCCATCAAACACTCCCAGGACAGGGACAGCACGGGGTTAGATACAGAGTAAACCTCCCTCTACACTGTCCCCATCAAACACTCCCAGGACAGGTACAGCACGGGGTTAGATACAGAGTAAAGCTCCCTCTACACTGTCCCCATCAAACACTCCCAGGACAGGTACAGCACGGAGTTAGATACAGAGTAAAGCTCCCTCTACACTGTCCCCATCAAACACTCCCAGGACAGGTACAGCACGGGGTTAGATACAGAGTAAAGCTCCCTCTACACTGTCCCCATCAAACACTCCCAGGACAGGGACAGCACGGGGTTAGATACAGAGTAAAGCTCCCTCTATACTGTCCCCATCAAACACTCCCAGGACAGGTACAGCACGGGGTTAGATACAGAGTAAAGCTCCCTCTACACTGTCCCCCATCAAACACTCTCATGGCAGGTACAGCACGGGGTTAGATACAGAGTAAAGCTCCCTCTACACTGTCCCCATCAAACACTCCCAGGACAGGTACAGCACGGGGTTAGATACAGAGTAAAGCTCCCTCTACACTGTCCCCATCAAACACTCCCAGGACAGGTACAGCATGGGTTAGATACAGAGTAAAGCTCCCTCTGCACTGTCCCCATCAAACACTCCCAGGACAGGTACAGCACGGGGTTAGATACAGAGTAAAGCTCTCTCTACACTGTCCCCATCAAACACTCCCAGGACAGGTACAGCACGGGGTTAGATACAGAGTAAAGCTCCCTCTACACTGTCCCCATCAAACACTCCCAGGACAGGTACAGCACGGGGTTAGATACAGAGTAAAGCTCTCTCTACACTGTCCCCATCAAACACTCCCAGGACAGGTACAGCACGGGGTTAGATACAGAGTAAAGCTCCCTCTACAGTATCCCCCATCAAACACTCCCAGGACATGGACAGCACGGGGTTAGATACAGAGTAAAGCTCCCTCTACACTGTCCCCATCAAACACTCCCAGGACAGGGACAGCACGGGGTTAGATACAGAGTAAAGCTCCCTCTACACTATCCCCCATCAAACACTCCCAGGACAGGGACAGCACGGGGTTAGATACAGAGTAAAGCTCCCTCTACACTATCCCCCATCAAACACTCCCAGGACAGGGACAGCACGGGGTTAGATACAGAGTAAAGCTCCCTCTACACTATCCCCCATCAAACACTCCCAGGACAGGGACAGCACGGGGTTAGATACAGAGTAAAGCTCCCTCCACACTGTCCCCATCAAACACTCCCAGGACAGGTACAGCACGAGGTTAGATACAGAGTAAATCTCCCTCTACACTGTCCCCGCCAAACACTCCCAGGACAGGTACATCACGGGGTTAGATACAGAGTAAAGCTCCCTCTACACTGTCCCCATCTAACACTCCCAGGGCAGGTACAGCACGGGGTTAGATACAGAGTAAAGCTCCCTCTACACTGTCCCCCCATCAAACACTCCCAGGACAGGTACAGCACGGGGTTAGATACAGAGTAAAGCTCCCTCTACACTGTCCCCATCGAACACTCCCAGGACAGGTACAGCACGGGGTTAGATACAGAGTAAAGCTCCCTCTACACTGTCCCCAGCAAACACTCCCAGGACAGGTACAGCACGGGGTTAGATACAGAGTAAAGCTCCCTCTACACTGTCCCCATCAAACACTCCCAGGACAGGTACAGCACGGGGTTAGATACAGAGTAAAGCTCCCTCTACACTGTCCCCATCAAACACTCCCAGGACAGGGACAGCACGGGGTGAGATACAGAGTAAAGCTCCCTCTCCACTGTCCCCCATCAAACACTCCCAGGACAGGGACAGCACGGGGTTAGATACAGAGTAAAGCTCCCTCTCCACTGTCCCCCATCAAACACTCCCAGAACAGGTACAGCACGGGGTTAGATACAGAGTAAAGCTCCCTCTACACTGTCCCCCATCAAACACTCCCAGGACAGGTACAGCACGGGGTTAGATACAGAGTAAAGCTCCCTCTACACTGTCCCCATCAAACACTCCCAGGACAGGTACAGCACAGGGGTAGATACAGAGTAAAGCTCCCTCTACACTGTCCACATCAAACACTCCCAGGACAGGTACAGCACGGAGTTAGATACAGAGTAAAGCTCCCTCTACACTGTCCCCCATCAAACACTCCCAGGACAGGTACAGCACGGGGTTAGATACAGAGTAAAGCTCCCTCTACACTGTCCCCATCAAACACTCCCAGGACAGGTACAGCACGGGGTTAGATACAGAGTAAAGCTCCCTCTACACTGTCCCCCATCAAAAACTCCCAGGACAGGTACAGCACGGGGTGAGATACAGAGTAAAGCTCCCTCGACACTGTCCCCATTAAACAGTCCCAGGACAGGTACAGCACGGGGTTAGATACAGAACAAATCTCCCTCGACACTCTCCCACCAAACACTCCCAGGACAGGTACAGCACGGGGTTAGATACAGAGTAAAGCTCCCTCTACACTGTCCCCCATCAAACACTCCCAGGACAGGTACAGCACGGGGTTAGATACAGAGTAAAGCTTCCTCTACACTGTCCCTATCAAACACCCAGGACAGGTACAGCACGGGGTTAGATACAGAGTAAAGCTCCCTCTACACTGTCCCCATCAAACACTCCCAGGACAGGTACAGCACGGGGTTAGATACAGAGTAAAGCTCCCTCTACACTGTCCCCATCAAACACTCCCAGGACAGGGACAGCACGGGGTTAGATACAGAGTAAAGCTCCCTCTACACTGTCCCCCATCAAACACTCCCAGGACAGGTACAGCACGGGGTTAGATACAGAGTAAAGCTCCCTCTACACTGTCCCCATCAAACACTCCCAGGACAGGGACAGCACGGGGTTAGATACAGAGTAAAGCTCCCTCTACACTGTCCCCCATCAAACACTCCCAGGACAGGTACAGCACGGGGTTAGATACAGAGTAAAGCTCCCTCTACACTGTCCCCATCAAACACTCCCAGGACAGGTACAGCACGGGGTTAGATACAGAGTAAAGCTCCCTCTACACTGTCTCCATGAAACACACCCAGGACAGGTACAGCACGGGGTTAGATACAGAGTAAAGCTCCCTCTACACTGTCCCTATCAAACACTTCCAGGACAGGTACAGCACGGGGTTAGATACAGAGTAAAGCTCCCTCTACACTGTCCCCCATCATACACTCCCAGGACAGGTACAGCACGGGGTGAGATACAGAGTAAAGCTCCGTCTACACTGTCCCTATCAAACACCCAGGACAGGTACAGCACGGGGTTAGATACAGAGTAAAGCTCCCTCTACACTGTCCCCATCAAACACTCCCAGGACAGGTACAGCACGGGGTTAGATACAGAGTAAAGCTCCCTCGACACTGTCCCGATCAAACACTCCCAGGACAGGTACAGCACGGGGTGAGATACAGAGTAAAGCTCCCTCTAAACTGTCCCCATCAAACACTCCCAGGACAGGTACAGCACGGGGTGAGATACAGAGTAAAGCTCCCTCGAAACAGTCCCCATCAAACACTCCCAGGACAGGTACAGCACAGGGTTAGATACAGAGTAAAGCTCCCTCTACACTGTCCCCATCAAACACTCCCAGGACAGGTACAGCATGGGGTTAGATACAGAGTAAAGCTCCCTCTACACTGTCCTCATCAAACACTCCCAGGACAGGTACAGCACGGGGTTAGATACAGAGTAAAGCTCCCTCGACACTGTCCCCATCAAACACTCCCAGGACAGGTACAGCACGGGGTTAGATACAGAGTAAAGCTCCCTCTACACTGTCCCCCATCAAACACTCCCAGGGCAGGTACAGCACGGGGTTAGATACAGAGTAAAGCTCCCTCTACACTGTCCCCATCAAACACTCCCAGGACAGGTACAGCATGGGTTAGATACAGAGTAAAGCTCCCTCTGCACTGTCCCCATCAAACACTCCCAGGACAGGTACAGCACGGGGTTAGATACAGAGTAAAGCTCTCTCTACACTGTCCCCATCAAACACTCCCAGGACAGGTACAGCACGGGGTTAGATACAGAGTAAAGCTCCCTCTACACTGTCCCCATCAAACACTCCCAGGACAGGTACAGCACGGGGTGAGATACAGAGTAAAGCTCTCTCTACACTGTCCCCATCAAACACTCCCAGGACAGGTACAGCACGGGGTTAGATACAGAGTAAAACTCTCTCTCCACTATCCCCCATCAAACACTCCCAGGACAGGGACAGCACGGGGTTAGATACAGAGTAAAGCTCCCTCTACACTGTCCCCATCAAACACTCCCAGGACAGGGACAGCACGGGGTTAGATACAGAGTAAAGCTCCCTCCACACTATCCCCCATCAAACACTCCCAGGACAGGGACAGCACGGGGTTAGATACTGAGTAAAGCTCCCTCTACACTATCCCCCATCAAACACTCCCAGGACAGGTACAGCACGGGGTTAGATACAGAGTAAAGCTCCCTCGACACTGTCCCCCATCAAACACTCCCAGGACAGGGACAGCACGGGGTTAGATACAGAGTAAAGCTCCCTCTACACTGTCCCTATCAAACACTCCCAGGACAGGTACAGCACGGGGTTAGATACAGAGTAAAGCACCCTCTGCACTGTCCCCATCAAACACTCCCAGGACAGGTACAGCACGGGGTTAGATACAGAGTAAAGCTCCCTCTACACTGTCCCCATCAAACACTCCCAGGACAGGTACAGCACGGGGTTAGATACAGAGTAAAGCTCCCTCTACACTGTCCTCATCAAACACTCCCAGGACAGGTACAGCACGGGGTTAGATAGAGAGTAAAGCTCCCTCTACACTGTCCCCATCAAACACTCCCAGGACAGGGACAGCACGGCGTTAGATACAGAGTAAAGCTCCCTCGACACTGTCCCCATCAAACACTCCCAGGACAGGTACAGCACGGGGTTAGATACAGAGTAAAGCTCCCTCTACACTGTCCCCCATCAAACACTCCCAGGGCAGGTACAGCACGGGGTTAGATACAGAGTAAAGCTCCCTCTACACTGTCCCCATCAAACACTCCCAGGACAGGTTAGCACGGGGTTAGATACAGAGTAAAGCTCCCTCTACACTGTCCCCATCAAACACTCCCAGGACAGGTACAGCATGGGTTAGATACAGAGTAAAGCTCCCTGTGCACTGTCCCCATCAAACACTCCCAGGACAGGTACAGCACGGGGTTAGATACAGAGTAAAGCTCTCTCTACACTGTCCCCATCAAACACTCCCAGGACAGGTACAGCACGGGGTTAGATACAGAGTAAAGCTCCCTCTACACTGTCCCCATCAAACACTCCCAGGACAGGTACAGCACGGGGTTAGATACAGAGTAAAGCTCCCTCGACACTGTCCCCATCAAACACTCCCAGGACAGGTACAGCACGGGGTTAGATACAGAGTAAAGCTCCCTCTACACTGTCCCCATCAAACACTCCCAGGACAGAGACAGCACGGGGTTAGATACAGAGAAAAGCTCCCTCGACACTGTCCCCATCAAACACTCCCAGGACAGGTACAGCACGGGGTTAGATACAGAGTAAAGTTCCCTCTACACTGTCCCCATCAAACACTCCCAGGACAGGTACAGCACGGGGTTAGATACAGAGTAAAGCTCCCTCTACACTGTCCCCATCAAACACTCCCAGGACAGGGATAGCACGGGGTTAGATACAGAGTAAAGCTCCCTCTCCACTGTCCCCATCAAACACTCCCAGGACAGGGACAGCACGGGGTTAGATACAGAGTTAAGCTCCCTCCACACTGTCCCCATCAAACACTCCCAGGACAGGTACAGCACGGGGTTAGATACAGAGTAAAGCTCCCTCTACACTGTCCCCCATCAAACACTCCCAGGACAGGGACAGCACGGGGTTAGATACAGAGTAAAGATCCCTCTACACTGCCCCCATCAAACACTCCCAGGACAGGGACAGCACGGGGTTAGATACAGAGTAAAGCTCCCTCTCCACTGCCCCCATCAAACACTCCCAGGACAGGGAGAGCACGGGGTTAGATACAGAGTAAAGCTCCCTCTACACTGTCCCCATCAAACACTCCCAGGACAGTGACAGCACGGGGTTAGATACAGAGTAAAGCTCCCTCTACACTGTCCCGATCAAACACTCCCAGGACAGGGACAGCACGGTGTTAGATACAGAGTAAAGCTCCCTCTACACTGTCCCCATCAAACACTCCCAGGACAGGGACAGCACGGGGTTAGATACAGAGTAAAGCTCCCTCTACACTGTCCCCATCAAACACTCCCAGGACAGGTACAGCACGGGGTTAGATACAGAGTAAAGCTCCCTCTACACTGCCCCCATCAAACACTCCCAGGACAGGGACAGCACGGGGTTAGATACAGAGTAAAGCTCCCTCTACACTGTCCCCATCAAACATTCCCAGGACAGTGACAGCACGGGGTTAGATACAGAGTAAAGCTCCCTCTACACTGTCCCCATCAAACACTCCCAGGACAGGGACAGCACGGGGTTAGATACAGAGTAAAGCTCCCTCTACACTGTCCCCATCAAACACTCCCAGGACAGGGACAGCACGGGGTTAGATACAGAGTAAAGCTCCCACTGCACTGTCCCCATCAAACACTCCCAGGACAGGGACAGCACGGGGTTAGATACAGAGTAAACCTCCCTCTACACTGTCCCCATCAAACACTCCCAGGACAGGTACAGCACGGGGTTAGATACAGAGAAAAGCTCCCTCTACACTGTCCCCATCAAACACTCCCAGGACAGGTACAGCACGGAGTTAGATACAGAGTAAAGCTCCCTCTACACTGTCCCCATCAAACACTCCCAGGACAGGTACAGCACGGGGTTAGATACAGAGTAAAGCTCCCTCTACACTGTCCCCATCAAACACTCCCAGGACAGGGACAGCACGGGGTTAGATACAGAGTAAAGCTCCCTCTACACTGTCCCCATCAAACACTCCCAGGACAGGTACAGCACGGGGTTAGATACAGAGTAAAGCTCCCTCTACACTGTCCCCCATCAAACACTCTCATGGCAGGTACAGCACGGGGTTAGATACAGAGTAAAGCTCCCTCTACACTGTCGCCATCAAACACTCCCAGGACAGGTACAGCACGGGGTTAGATACAGAGTAAAGCTCCCTCTACACTGTCCCCATCAAACACTCCCAGGACAGGTACAGCATGGGTTAGATACAGAGTAAAGCTCCCTCTGCACTGTCCCCATCAAACACTCCCAGGACAGGTACAGCACGGGGTTAGATACAGAGTAAAGCTCTCTCTACACTGTCCCCATCAAACACTCCCAGGACAGGTACAGCACGGGGTTAGATACAGAGTAAAGCTACCTCTACACTGTCCCCATCAAACACTCCCAGGACAGGTACAGCACGGGGTTAGATACAGAGTAAAGCTCTCTCTACACTGTCCCCATCAAACACTCCCAGGACAGGTACAGCACGGGGTTAGATACAGAGTAAAGCTCCCTCTACAGTATCCCCCATCAAACACTCCCAGGACATGGACAGCACGGGGTTAGATACAGAGTAAAGCTCCCTCTACACTGTCCCCATCAAACACTCCCAGGACAGGGACAGCACGGGGTTAGATACAGAGTAAAGCTCCCTCTACACTATCCCCCATCAAACACTCCCAGGACAGGGACAGCACGGGGTTAGATACAGAGTAAAGCTCCCTCTACACTATCCCCCATCAAACACTCCCAGGACAGGGACAGCACGGGGTTAGATACAGAGTAAAGCTCCCTCTACACTATCCCCCATCAAACACTCCCAGGACAGGGACAGCACGGGGTTAGATACAGAGTAAAGCTCCCTCCACACTGTCCCCATCAAACACTCCCAGGACAGGTACAGCACGAGGTTAGATACAGAGTAAATCTCCCTCTACACTGTCCCCGCCAAACACTCCCAGGACAGGTACATCACGGGGTTAGATACAGAGTAAAGCTCCCTCTACACTGTCCCCATCAAACACTCCCAGGGCAGGTACAGCACGGGGTTAGATACAGAGTAAAGCTCCCTCTACACTGTCCCCCCATCAAACACTCCCAGGACAGGTACAGCACGGGGTTAGATACAGAGTAAAGCTCCCTCTACACTGTCCCCATCAAACACTCCCAGGACAGGTACAGCACGGGGTTAGATACAGAGTAAAGCTCCCTCTACACTGTCCCCATCAAACACTCCCAGGACAGGTACAGCACGGGGTTAGATACAGAGTAAAGCTCCCTCTACACTGTCCCCATCAAACACTCCCAGGACAGGTACAGCACGGGGTTAGATACAGAGTAAAGCTCCCTCTACACTGTCCCCATCAAACACTCCCAGGACAGGGACAGCACGGGGTGAGATACAGAGTAAAGCTCCCTCTCCACTGTCCCCCATCAAACACTCCCAGGACAGGGACAGCACGGGGTTAGATACAGAGTAAAGCTCCCTCTCCACTGTCCCCCATCAAACACTCCCAGAACAGGTACAGCACGGGGTTAGATACAGAGTAAAGCTCCCTCTACACTGTCCCCCATCAAACACTCCCAGGACAGGTACAGCACGGGGTTAGATACAGAGTAAAGCTCCCTCTACACTGTCCCCATCAAACACTCCCAGGACAGGTACAGCACAGGGGTAGATACAGAGTAAAGCTCCCTCTACACTGTCCACATCAAACACTCCCAGGACAGGTACAGCACGGAGTTAGATACAGAGTAAAGCTCCCTCTACACTGTCCCCCATCAAACACTCCCAGGACAGGTACAGCACGGGGTTAGATACAGAGTAAAGCTCCCTCTACACTGTCCCCATCAAACACTCCCAGGACAGGTACAGCACGGGGTTAGATACAGAGTAAAGCTCCCTCTACACTGTCCCCCATCAAACACTCCCAGGACAGGTACAGCACGGGGTGAGATACAGAGTAAAGCTCCCTCGACACTGTCCCCATTAAACAGTCCCAGGACAGGTACAGCACGGGGTTAGATACAGAACAAATCTCCCTCGACACTCTCCCACCAAACACTCCCAGGACAGGTACAGCACGGGGTTAGATACAGAGTAAAGCTCCCTCTACACTGTCCCCCATCAAACACTCCCAGGACAGGTACAGCACGGGGTTAGATACAGAGTAAAGCTCCCTCTACACTGTCCCTATCAAACACCCAGGACAGGTACAGCACGGGGTTAGATACAGAGTAAAGCTCCCTCTACACTGTCCCCATCAAACACTCCCAGGACAGGTACAGCACGGGGTTAGATACAGAGTAAAGCTCCCTCTACACTGTCCCCATCAAACACTCCCAGGACAGGTACAGCACGGGGTTAGATACAGAGTAAAGCTCCCTCTACACTGTCCCCATCAAACACTCCCAGGACAGGGACAGCACGGGGTTAGATACAGAGTAAAGCTCCCTCTTCACTGTCCCCCATCAAACACTCCCAGGACAGGTACAGCACGGGGTTAGATACAGAGTAAAGCTCCCTCTACACTGTCCCCATCAAACACTCCCAGGACAGGTACAGCACGGGGTTAGATACAGAGTAAAGCTCCCTCTACACTGTCCCCATGAAACACACCCAGGACAGGTACAGCACGGGGTTAGATACAGAGTAAAGCTCCCTCTACACTGTCCCTATCAAACACTTCCAGGACAGGTACAGCACGGGGTTAGATACAGAGTAAAGCTCCCTCTACACTGTCCCCCATCATACACTCCCAGGACAGGTACAGCACGGGGTGAGATACAGAGTAAAGCTCCGTCTACACTGTCCCTATCAAACACCCAGGACAGGTACAGCACGGGGTTAGATACAGAGTAAAGCTCCCTCTACACTGTCCCCATCAAACACTCCCAGGACAGGTACAGCACGGGGTTAGATACAGAGTAAAGCTCCCTCTACACTGTCCCCATCAAACACTCCCAGGACAGGGACAGCACGGGGTTAGATACAGAGTAAAGCTCCCTCTACACTGTCCCCCATCAAACACTCCCAGGACAGGTACAGCACGGGGTTAGATACAGAGTAAAGCTCCCTCGACACTGTCCCGATCAAACACTCCCAGGACAGGTACAGCACGGGGTTAGATACAGAGTAAAGCTCCCTCTACACTGCCCCCATCAAACACTTCCAGGACAGGGACAGCACGGGGATAGATACAGAGTAAAGCTCCCTCGACACTGTCCCCATCAAACACTCCCAGGACAGGGACAGCACGGGGTTAGATACAGAGTAAAGCTCCCTCTACACTGTCCCCATGAAACACACCCAGGACAGGTACAGCACGGGGTTAGATACAGAGTAAAGCTCCCTCCTCACTGTCCCTATCAAACACTTCCAGGACGGGTACAGCACGGGGTTCGATACAGAGTAAAGCTCCCTCTACACTGTCCCCCATCAAACACTCCCAGGACAGGTACAGCACGGGGTGAGATACAGAGTAAAGCTCCCTCTACACTGTCCCCATCAAACACTCCCAGGACAAGTACAGCACGGGGTGAGATACAGAGTATAGCTCCCTCAACACTGTCCCCATCAAACACTCCCAGGACAGGTACAGCACGGGGTTAGATACAGAGTAAAGCTCCCTCTACACTGTCCCCATCAAACACTCCCAGGACAGGGACAGCACGGGGTGAGATACAGAGTAAAGCTCCCTCGACACTGTCCCCATCAAACACTCCCAGGACAGGTACAGCACGGGGTGAGATACAGAGTAAAGCTCCCTCTAAACTGTCCCCATCAAACACTCCCAGGACAGGTACAGCACGGGGTGAGATACAGAGTAAAGCTCCCTCGAAACAGTCCCCATCAAACACTCCCAGGACAGGTACAGCACAGGGTTAGATACAGAGTAAAGCTCCCTCTACACTGTCCCCATCAAACACTCCCAGGACAGGTACAGCATGGGGTTAGATACAGAGTAAAGCTCCCTCTACACTGTCCTCATCAAACACTCCCAGGACAGGTACAGCACGGGGTTAGATACAGAGTAAAGCTCCCTCGACACTGTCCCCATCAACCACTCCCAGGACAGGTACAGCACGGGGTTAGATACAGAGTAAAGCTCCCTCTACACTGTCCCCCATCAAACACTCCCAGGGCAGGTACAGCACGGGGTTAGATACAGAGTAAAGCTCCCTCTACACTGTCCCCATCAAACACTCCCAGGACAGGTACAGCATGGGTTAGATACAGAGTAAAGCTCCCTCTGCACTGTCCCCATCAAACACTCCCAGGACAGGTACAGCACGGGGTTAGAGACAGAGTAAAGCTCTCTCTACACTGTCCCCATCAAACACTCCCAGGACAGGTACAGCACGGGGTTAGATACAGAGTAAAGCTCCCTCTACACTGTCCCCATCAAACACTCCCAGGACAGGTACAGCACGGGGTGAGATACAGAGTAAAGCTCTCTCTACACTGTCCCCATCAAACACTCCCAGGACAGGTACAGCACGGGGTTAGATACAGAGTAAAACTCTCTCTCCACTATCCCCCATCAAACACTCCCAGGACAGGGACAGCACGGGGTTAGATACAGAGTAAAGCTCCCTGTACACTGTCCCCATCAAACACTCCCAGGACAGGGACAGCACGGGGTTAGATACAGAGTAAAGCTCCCTCCACACTATCCCCCATCAAACACTCCCAGGACAGGGACAGCACGGGGTTAGATACTGAGTAAAGCTCCCTCTACACTATCCCCCATCAAACACTCCCAGGACAGGTACAGCACGGGGTTAGATACAGAGTAAAGCTCCCTCGACACTGTCCCCCATCAAACACTCCCAGGACAGGGACAGCACGGGGTTAGATACAGAGTAAAGCTCCCTCTACACTGTCCCTATCAAACACTCCCAGGACAGGTACAGCACGGGGTTAGATACAGAGTAAAGCACCCTCTGCACTGTCCCCATCAAACACTCCCAGGACAGGTACAGCACGGGGTTAGATACAGAGTAAAGCTCCCTCTACACTGTCCCCATCAAACACTCCCAGGACAGGTACAGCACGGGGTTAGATACAGAGTAAAGCTCCCTCTACACTGTCCTCATCAAACACTCCCAGGACAGGTACAGCACGGGGTTAGATAGAGAGTAAAGCTCCCTCTACACTGTCCCCATCAAACACTCCCAGGACAGGGACAGCACGGCGTTAGATACAGAGTAAAGCTCCCTCGACACTGTCCCCATCAAACACTCCCAGGACAGGTACAGCACGGGGTTAGATACAGAGTAAAGCTCCCTCTACACTGTCCCCCATCAAACACTCCCAGGGCAGGTACAGCACGGGGTTAGATACAGAGTAAAGCTCCCTCTACACTGTCCCCATCAAACACTCCCAGGACAGGTTAGCACGGGGTTAGATACAGAGTAAAGCTCCCTCTACACTGTCCCCATCAAACACTCCCAGGACAGGTACAGCATGGGTTAGATACAGAGTAAAGCTCCCTGTGCACTGTCCCCATCAAACACTCCCAGGACAGGTACAGCACGGGGTTAGATACAGAGTAAAGCTCTCTCTACACTGTCCCCATCAAACACTCCCAGGACAGGTACAGCACGGGGTTAGATACAGAGTAAAGCTCCCTCTACACTGTCCCCATCAAACACTCCCAGGACAGGTACAGCACGGGGTTAGATACAGAGTAAAGCTCCCTCGACACTGTCCCCATCAAACACTCCCAGGACAGGTACAGCACGGGGTTAGATACAGAGTAAAGCTCCCTCTACACTGTCCCCATCAAACACTCCCAGGACAGAGACAGCACGGGGTTAGATACAGAGTAAAGCTCCCTCGACACTGTCCCCATCAAACACTCCCAGGACAGGTACAGCACGGGGTTAGATACAGAGTAAAGTTCCCTCTACACTGTCCCCATCAAACACTCCCAGGACAGGTACAGCACGGGGTTAGATACAGAGTAAAGCTCCCTCTACACTGTCCCCATCAAACACTCCCAGGACAGGGATAGCACGGGGTTAGATACAGAGTAAAGCTCCATCTCCACTGTCCCCATCAAACACTCCCAGGACAGGGACAGCACGGGGTTAGATACAGAGTTAAGCTCCCTCTACACTGTCCCCATCAAACACTCCCAGGACAGGTACAGCACGGGGTTAGATACAGAGCAAAGCTCCCTCTACACTGTCCCCATCAAACACTCTCAGGACAGGTACAGCACGGGGTAAGATACAGAGTAAAGCTCCCTCTACACTGTCCCCATCAAACACTCCCAGGACAGGTACAGCACGGGGTTAGATACAGAGTAAAGCTCCCTCTACACTGTCCCCATCAAACACTCCCAGGACAGTGACAGCACGGGGTTAGATACAGAGAAAAGCTCCCTCTACACTGCCCCCATCAAACACTCCCAGGACAGGTACAGCACGGGGTTAGATACAGAGTAAAGCTCCCTCTACACTGTCCCCATCAAACACTCCCAGGACAGGTACAGCACGGGGTTAGATACAGAGTAAAGCTCCCTCTACACTGTCCCCATCAAACACTCCCAGGACAGGTACAGCACGGGGTTAGATACAGAGGAAAGCTCCCTCTACACTGTCCCCATCAAACACTCCCAGGACAGGTACAGCACGGGGTTAGATACAGAGTAAAGCTCCCTCTACACTGTCCCCATCAAACACTCCCAGGACAGGTACAGCACGGGGTTAGATACAGAGTAAAGCTCCCTCTACACTGTCCCCATCAAACACTCCCAGGACAGGTACAGCACGGGGTTAGATACAGAGTAAAGCTCCCTCTACACTGTCCCCATCAAACACTCCCAGGACAGGGACAGCACGGGGTTAGATACAGAGTAAAGCTCCCTCTACACTGTCCCCATCAAACACTCCCAGGACAGGGACAGCACGGGGTTAGATACAGAGTAAAGCTCCCTCTACCCTGTCCCCATCAAACACTCCCAGGACAGGTACAGCACAGGGCTAGATACAGAGTAAAGCTCCCTCGACACTGTCCCCATCAAACACTCCCAGGACAGGTACAGCACGGGGTTAGATACAGAGTAAAGCTCCCTCTACACTGTCCCCATCAAACACTCCCAGGACAGGTACAGCACGGGGTTAGATACAGAGTAAAGCTCCCTCTACACTGTCCCCATCAAACACTCCCAGGACAGGTACAGCATGGGGTTAGATACAGAGTAAAGCTCCCTCTACACTATCCCCATCAAACACTCCCAGGACAGGTACAGCACGGGGTTAGATACAGAGTAAAGCTCCCTCTACACTGTCCCCATCAAACACTCCCAGGACAGGTGCAGCAGGGGGTTAGATACAGAGTAAAGCTCCCTCTACACTGTCCCCATCAAACACTCCCAGGACAGGTACAGCACGGGGTTAGATACAGAGTAAAGCTCCCTCTACACTGTCCCCATCAAACACTCCCAGGACAGGTACAGCACGGGGTTAGATATAGAGTAAAGCTCCCTCTACACTGTCCCCATCAAACACTCCCAGGACAGGTACAGCACGGGGTTAGATACAGAGTAAAGCTCCCTCTACACTGTCCCCATCAAACACTCCCAGGACAGGTACAGCACGGGGTTAGATACAGAGTAAAGCTCCCTCTACACTGTCCCCCATCAAACACTCCCAGGACAGGTACAGCACGGGGTTAGATACAGAGTAAAGCTCCCTCGACACTGTCCCGATCAAACACTCCCAGGACAGGTACAGCACGGGGTTAGATACAGAGTAAAGCTCCCTCTACACTGCCCCCATCAAACACTTCCAGGACAGGGACAGCACGGGAATAGATACAGAGTAAAGCTCCCTCGACACTGTCCCCATCAAACACTCCCAGGACAGGGACAGCACGGGGTTAGATACAGAGTAAAGCTCCCTCTACACTGTCCCCATGAAACACACCCAGGACAGGTACAGCACGGGGTTAGATACAGAGTAAAGCTCCCTCCACACTGTCCCTATCAAACACTTCCAGGACAGGTACAGCACGGGGTTCGATACAGAGTAAAGCTCCCTCTACACTGTCCCCCATCAAACACTCCCAGGACAGGTACAGCACGGGGTGAGATACAGAGTAAAGCTCCCTCTACACTGTCCCCATCAAACACTCCCAGGACAGGTACAGCACGGGGTGAGATACAGAGTATAGCTCCCTCTACACTGTCCCCATCAAACACTCCCAGGACAGGTACAGCACGGGGTTAGATACAGAGTAAAGCTCCCTCTACACTGTCCCCATCAAACACTCCCAGGACAGGGACAGCACGGGGTGAGATACAGAGTAAAGCTCCCTCGACACTGTCCCCATCAAACACTCCCAGGACAGGTACAGCACAGGGTGAGATACAGAGTAAAGCTCCCTCTAAACTGTCCCCATCAAACACTCCCAGGACAGGTACAGCACAGGGTTAGATACAGAGTAAAGCTCCCTCTAAACTGTCCCCATCAAACACTCCCAGGACAGGTACAGCATGGGGTTAGATACAGAGTAAAGCTCCCTCTACACTGTCCTCATCAAACACTCCCAGGACAGGTACAGCACGGGGTTAGATACAGAGTAAAGCCCCCTCGACACTGTCCCCATCAAACACTCCCAGGACAGGTACAGCACGGGGTTAGATACAGAGTAAAGCTCCCTCTACACTGTCCCCCATCAAACACTCCCAGGGCAGGTACAGCACGGGGTTAGATACAGAGTAAAGCTCCCTCTACACTGTCCCCATCAAACACTCCCAGGACAGGTACAGCACGGGGTTAGATACAGAGTAAAGCTCCCTCTACACTGTCCCCCATCAAACACTCCCAGGACAGGTACAGCACGGGGTTAGATACAGAGTAAAGCTCCCTCGACACTGTCCCGATCAAACACTCCCAGGACAGGTACAGCACGGGGTTAGATACAGAGTAAAGCTCCCTCTACACTGCCCCCATCAAACACTTCCAGGACAGGGACAGCACGGGAATAGATACAGAGTAAAGCTCCCTCGACACTGTCCCCATCAAACACTCCCAGGACAGGGACAGCACGGGGTTAGATACAGAGTAAAGCTCCCTCTACACTGTCCCCATGAAACACACCCAGGACAGGTACAGCACGGGGTTAGATACAGAGTAAAGCTCCCTCCACACTGTCCCTATCAAACACTTCCAGGACAGGTACAGCACGGGGTTCGATACAGAGTAAAGCTCCCTCTACACTGTCCCCCATCAAACACTCCCAGGACAGGTACAGCACGGGGTGAGATACAGAGTAAAGCTCCCTCTACACTGTCCCCATCAAACACTCCCAGGACAGGTACAGCACGGGGTGAGATACAGAGTATAGCTCCCTCTACACTGTCCCCATCAAACACTCCCAGGACAGGTACAGCACGGGGTTAGATACAGAGTAAAGCTCCCTCTACACTGTCCCCATCAAACACTCCCAGGACAGGGACAGCACGGGGTGAGATACAGAGTAAAGCTCCCTCGACACTGTCCCCATCAAACACTCCCAGGACAGGTACAGCACGGGGTTAGATACAGAGTAAAGCTCCCTCTAAACTGTCCCCATCAAACACTCCCAGGACAGGTACAGCACAGGGTTAGATACAGAGTAAAGCTCCCTCTAAACTGTCCCCATCAAACACTCCCAGGACAGGTACAGCATGGGGTTAGATACAGAGTAAAGCTCCCTCTACACTGTCCTCATCAAACACTCCCAGGACAGGTACAGCACGGGGTTAGATACAGAGTAAAGCCCCCTCGACACTGTCCCCATCAAACACTCCCAGGACAGGTACAGCACGGGGTTAGATACAGAGTAAAGCTCCCTCTACACTGTCCCCCATCAAACACTCCCAGGGCAGGTACAGCACGGGGTTAGATACAGAGTAAAGCTCCCTCTACACTGTCCCCATCAAACACTCCCAGGACAGGTTAGCACGGGGTTAGATACAGAGTAAAGCTCCCTCTACACTGTCCCCATCAAACACTCCCAGGACAGGTACAGCATGGGTTAGATACAGAGTAAAGCTCCCTCTGCACTGTCCCCATCAAACACTCCCAGGACAGGTACAGCACGGGGTTAGATACAGAGTAAAGCTCTCTCTACACTGTCCCCATCAAACACTCCCAGGACAGGTACAGCACGGGGTTAGATACAGAGTAAAGCTCCCTCTACACTGTCCCCATCAAACACTCCCAGGACAGGTACAGCACGGGGTTAGATACAGAGTAAAGCTCTCTCTACACTGTCCCCATCAAACACTCCCAGGACAGGTACAGCACGGGGTTAGATACAGAGTAAAACTCTCTCTCCACTATCCCCCATCAAACACTCCCAGGACAGGGACAGCACGGGGTTAGATACAGAGTAAAGCTCCCTCTACACTGTCCCCATCAAACACTCCCAGGACAGGGACAGCACGGGGTTAGATACAGAGTAAAGCTCCCTCCACACTATCCCCCATCAAACACTGCCAGGACAGGGACAGCACGGGGTTAGATACTGAGTAAAGCTCCCTCTACACTATCCCCCATCAAACACTCCCAGGACAGGGACAGCACGGGGTTAGATACAGAGTAAAGCTCCCTCTACACTATCCCCATCAAACACTCCCAGGACAGGTACAGCACGGGGTTAGATACAGAGTAAAGCTCCCTCTACACTGTCCCCATCAAACACTCCCAGGACAGGTACAGCACGGGGTAAGATACAGAGTAAAGCTCCCTCGACACTGTCCCCCATCAAACACTCCCAGGACAGGTACAGCACGGGGTTAGGTACAGAGTAAAGCTCCCTCGACACTGTCCCCATCAAACAGTCCCAGGACAGGTACAGCACGGGGTTAGATACAGAACAAATCTCCCTCGACACTCTCCCACCAAACACTCCCAGGACAGGGACAGCACGGGGTTAGATACAGAGTAAAGCTCCCTCTACACTGTCCTCATCAAACACTCCCAGGACAGGTACAGCACGGGGTTCGATAGAGAGTAAAGCTCCCTCTACACTGTCCCCATCAAACACTCCCAGGACAGGGACAGCACGGGGTTAGATACAGAGTAAAGCTCCCTCTACACTGTCCCTATCAAACACTCCCAGGACAGGTACAGCACGGGGTTAGATACAGAGTAAAGCTCCCTCTGCACTGTCCCCATCAAACACTCCCAGGACAGGTACAGCACGGGGTTAGATACAGAGTAAAGCTCCCTCTACACTGTCCCCATCAAACACTCCCAGGACAGGTACAGCACGGGGTTAGATACAGAGTAAAGCTCCCTCTACACTGTCCTCATCAAACACTCCCAGGACAGGTACAGCACGGGGTTAGATAGAGAGTAATGCTCCCTCTACACTGTCCCCATCAAACACTCCCAGGACAGGGACAGCACGGGGTTAGATACAGAGTAAAGCTCCCTCGACACTGTCCCCATCAAACACTCCCAGGACAGGTACAGCACGGGGTTAGATACAGAGTAAAGCTCCCTCTACACTGTCCCCCATGAAACACTCCCAGGGCAGGTACAGCACGGGGTTAGATACAGAGTAAAGCTCCCTCTACACTGTCCCCATCAAACACTCCCAGGACAGGTTAGCACGGGGTTAGATACAGAGTAAAGCTCCCTCTACACTGTCCGCATCAAACACTCCCAGGACAGGTACAGCATGGGTTAGATACAGAGTAAAGCTCCCTGTGCACTGTCCCCATCAAACACTCCCAGGACAGGTACAGCACGGGGTTAGATACAGAGTAAAGCTCTCTCTACACTGTCCCCATCAAACACTCCCAGGACAGGTACAGCACGGGGTTAGATACAGAGTAAAGCTCCCTCTACACTGTCCCCATCAAACACTCCCAGGACAGGTACAGCACGGCGTTAGATACAGAGTAAAGCTCCCTCGACACTGTCCCCATCAAACACTCCCAGGACAGGTACAGCACGGGGTTAGATACAGAGTAAAGCTCCCTCTACACTGTCCCCATCAAACACTCCCAGGACAGGTACAGCACGGGGTTAGATACAGAGCAAAGCTCCCTCTACACTGTCCCCATCAAACACTCCCAGGACAGGTGCAGCATGGGGTTAGATACAGAGAAAAGCTCCCTCTACACTGTCCCCATCAAACACTCCCAGGACAGGTACAGCACGGGGTTAGATACAGAGTAAAGCTCCCTCTACACTGTCCCCATCAAACACTCTCAGGACAGGTACAGCACGGGGTAAGATACAGAGTAAAGCTCCCTCTACACTGTCCCCATCAAACACTCCCAGGACAGGTACAGCATGGGGTTAGATACAGAGTAAAGCTCCCTCTACACTGTCCCCATCAAACACTCCCAGGACAGTGACAGCACGGGGTTAGATACAGAGAAAAGCTCCCTCTCCACTGCCCCCATCAAACACTCCCAGGACAGGTACAGCACGGGGTTAGATACAGAGTAAAGCTCCCTCTACACTGTCCCCATCAAACACTCCCAGGACAGGGATAGCACGGGGTTAGATACAGAGTAAAGCTCCCTCTCCACTGTCCCCATCAAACACTCCCAGGACAGGGACAGCACGGGGTTAGATACAGAGTAAAGCTCCCTCTACACTGTCCCCATCAAACACTCCCAGGACAGGTACAGCACGGGGTTAGATACAGAGCAAAGCTCCCTCTACACTGTCCCCATCAAACACTCCCAGGACAGGTGCAGCATGGGGTTAGATACAGAGTAAAGCTCCCTCTACACTGTCCCCATCAAACACTCCCAGGACAGGTACAGCACGGGGTTAGATACAGAGTAAAGCTCCCTCTACACTGTCCCCATCAAACACTCTCCGGACAGGTACAGCACGGGGTAAGATACAGAGTAAAGCTCCCTCTACACTGTCCCCATCAAACACTCCCAGGACAGGTACAGCACGGGGTTAGATACAGAGTAAAGCTCCCTCTACACTGTCCCCATCAAACACTCCCAGGACAGGTACAGCACGGGGTTAGATACAGAGTAAAGCTCCCTCTACACTGTCCCCATCAAACACTCTCAGGACAGGTACAGCACGGGGTAAGATACAGAGTAAAGCTCCCTCTACACTGTCCCCATCAAACTCTCCCAGGACAGGTACAGCACGGGGTTAGATACAGAGTAAAGCTCCCTCTACACTGTCCCCCATCAAACACTCCCAGGGCAGGTACAGCACGGGGTTAGATACAGAGTAAAGCTCCCTCTACACTGTCCCCATCAAACACTCCCAGGACAGGTTAGCACGGGGTTAGATACAGAGTAAAGCTCCCTCTACACTGTCCCCATCAAACACTCCCAGGACAGGTACAGCATGGGTTAGATACAGAGTAAAGCTCCCTCTGCACTGTCCCCATCAAACACTCCCAGGACAGGTGCAGCACGGGGTTAGATACAGAGTAAAGCTCTCTCTACACTGTCCCCATCAAACACTCCCAGGACAGGTACAGCACGGGGTTAGATACAGAGTAAAGCTCCCTCTACACTGTCCCCATCAAACACTCCCAGGACAGGTACAGCACGGGGTTAGATACAGAGTAAAGCTCTCTCTACACTGTCCCCATCAAACACTCCCAGGACAGGTACAGCACGGGGTTAGATACAGAGTAAAACTTTCTCTCCACTATCCCCCATCAAACACTCCCAGGACAGGGACAGCACGGGGTTAGATACAGAGTAAAGCTCCCTCTACACTGTCCCCATCAAACACTCCCAGGACAGGGACAGCACGGGGTTAGATACAGAGAAAAGCTCCCTCCACACTATCCCCCATCAAACACTCCCAGGACAGGGACAGCACGGGGTTAGATACTGAGTAAAGCTCCCTCTACACTATCCCCCATCAAACACTCCCAGGACAGGAACAGCACGGGGTTAGATACAGAGTAAAGCTCCCTCTACACTATCCTCATCAAACACTCCCAGGACAGGTACAGCACGGGGTTAGATACAGAGTAAAGCTCCCTCTACACTGTCCCCATCAAACACTCCCAGGACAGGTACAGCACGGGGTTAGATACAGAGTAAAGCTCCCTCGACACTGTCCCCCATCAAACACTCCCAGGACAGGTACAGCACGGGGTTAGGTACAGAGTAAAGCTCCCTCGACACTGTCCCCATCAAACAGTCCCAGGACAGGTACAGCACGGGGTTAGATACAGAACAAATCTCCCTCGACACTCTCCCACCAAACACTCCCAGGACAGGGACAGCACGGGGTTCGATACAGAGTAAAGCTCCCTCTACACTGTCCTCATCAAACACTCACAGGACAGGTACAGCACGGGGTTAGATAGAGAGTAAAGCTCCCTCTACACTGTCCCCATCAAACACTCCCAGGACAGGGACAGCACGGGGTTAGATACAGAGTAAAGCTCCCTCTACACTGTCCCTATCAAACACTCCCAGGACAGGTACAGCACGGGGTTAGATACAGAGTAAAGCTCCCTCTGCACTGTCCCCATCAAACACTCCCAGGACAGGTACAGCACGGGGTTAGATACAGAGTAAAGCTCCCTCTACACTGTCCCCATCAAACACTCCCAGGACAGGTACAGCACGGGGTTAGATACAGAGTAAAGCTCCCTCTACACTGTCCTCATCAAACACTCCCAGGACAGGTACAGCACGGCGTTAGATAGAGAGTAAAGCTCCCTCTACACTGTCCCCATCAAACACTCCCAGGACAGGGACAGCACGGGGTTAGATACAGAGTAAAGCTCCCTCGACACTGTCCCCATCAAACACTCCCAGGACAGGTACAGCACGGGGTTAGATACAGAGTAAAGCTCCCTCTACACTGTCCCCCATCAAACACTCCCAGGGCAGGTACAGCACGGGGTTAGATACAGAGTAAAGCTCCCTCTACACTGTCCCCATCAAACACTCCCAGGACAGGTTAGCACGGGGTTAGATACAGAGTAAAGCTCCCTCTACACTGTCCCCATCAAACACTCCCAGGACAGGTACAGCATGGGTTAGATACAGAGTAAAGCTCCCTCTGCACTGTCCCCATCAAACACTCCCAGGACAGGTACAGCACGGGGTTAGATACAGAGTAAAGCTCTCTCTACACTGTCCCCATCAAACACTCCCAGGACAGGTACAGCACGGGGTTAGATACAGAGTAAAGCTCCCTCTACACTGTCCCCATCAAACACTCCCAGGACAGGTACAGCACGGGGTTAGATACAGAGCAAAGCTCCCTCTACACTGTCCCCATCAAACACTCCCAGGACAGGTGCAGCATGGGGTTAGATACAGAGAAAAGCTCCCTCTACACTGTCCCCATCAAACACTCCCAGGACAGGTACAGCACGGGGTTAGATACAGAGTAAAGCTCCCTCTACACTGTCCCCATCAAACACTCTCAGGACAGGTACAGCACGGGGTAAGATACAGAGTAAAGCTCCCTCTACACTGTCCCCATCAAACACTCCCAGGACAGGTACAGCACGGGGTTAGATACAGAGTAAAGCTCCCTCTACACTGTCCCCATCAAACACTCCCAGGACAGTGACAGCACGGGGTTAGATACAGAGAAAAGCTCCCTCTACACTGTCCCCATCAAACACTCCCAGGACAGGTACAGCACGGGGTTCGATACAGAGTAAAGCTCCCTCTCCACTGTCCCCATCAAACACTCCCAGGACAGGGACAGCACGGGGTTAGATACAGAGTAAAGCTCCCTCTACACTGTCCCCATCAAACACTCCCAGGACAGGTACAGCACGGGGTTAGATACAGAGCAAAGCTCCCTCTACACTGTCCCCATCAAACACTCCCAGGACAGGTGCAGCACGGGGTTAGATACAGAGTAAAGCTCCCTCTACACTGTCCCCATCAAACACTCCCAGGACAGGTACAGCACGGGGTTAGATACAGAGTAAAGCTCCCTCTACACTGTCCCCATCAAACACTCTCAGGACAGGTACAGCACGGGGTAAGATACAGAGTAAAGCTCCCTCTACACTGTCCCCATCAAACACTCCCAGGACAGGTACAGCACGGGGTTAGATACAGAGTAAAGCTCCCTCTACACTGTCCCCATCAAACACTCCCAGGACAGTGACAGCACGGGGTTAGATACAGAGAAAAGCTCCCTCTACACTGCCCCCATCAAACACTCCCAGGACAGGTACAGCACGGGGTTAGATACAGAGTAAAGCTCCCTCTACACTGTCCCCATCAAACACTCCCAGGACAGGTACAGCACGGGGTTAGATACAGAGTAAAGCTCCCTCTACACTGTCCCCATCAAACACTCCCAGGACAGGTACAGCACGGGGTTAGATACAGAGTAAAGCTCCCTCTACACTGTCCCCATCAAACACTCCCAGGACAGGTACAGCACGGGGTTAGATACAGAGTAAAGCTCCCTCTACACTGTCCCCATCAAACACTCCCAGGACAGGGACAGCACGGGGTTAGATACAGAGTAAAGCTCCCTCTACACTGTCCCCCATCAAACACTCCCAGGACAGGTACAGCACGGGGTTAGATACAGAGTAAAGCTCCCTCGACACTGTCCCGATCAAACACTCCCAGGACAGGTACAGCACGGGGTTAGATACAGAGTAAAGCTCCCTCTACACTGCCCCCATCAAACACTTCCAGGACAGGGACAGCACGGGGATAGATACAGAGTAAAGCTCCCTCGACACTGTCCCCATCAAACACTCCCAGGACAGGGACAGCACGGGGTTAGATACAGAGTAAAGCTCCCTCTACACTGTCCCCATGAAACACACCCAGGACAGGTACAGCACGGGGTTAGATACAGAGTAAAGCTCCCTCCACACTGTCCCTATCAAACACTTCCAGGACAGGTACAGCACGGGGTTCGATACAGAGTAAAGCTCCCTCTACACTGTCCCCCATCAAACACTCCCAGGACAGGTACAGCACGGGGTGAGATACAGAGTAAAGCTCCCTCTACACTGTCCCCATCAAACACTCCCAGGACAGGTACAGCACGGGGTGAGATACAGAGTATAGCTCCCTCTACACTGTCCCCATCAAACACTCCCAGGACAGGTACAGCACGGGGTTAGATACAGAGTAAAGCTCCCTCTACACTGTCCCCATCAAACACTCCCAGGACAGGTACAGCACGGGGTGAGATACAGAGTAAAGCTCCCTCTACACTGTCCCCATCAAACACTCCCAGGACAGGGACAGCACGGGGTGAGATACAGAGTAAAGCTCCCTCTAAACTGTCCCCATCAAACACTCCCAGGACAGGTACAGCACGGGGTGAGATACAGAGTAAAGCTCCCTCGAAACAGTCCCCATCAAACACTCCCAGGACAGGTACAGCACAGGGTTAGATACAGAGTAAAGCTCCCTCTACACTGTCCCCATCAAACACTCCCAGGACAGGTACAGCATGGGGTTAGATACAGAGTAAAGCTCCCTCTACACTGTCCTCATCAAACACTCCCAGGACAGGTACAGCACGGGGTTAGATACAGAGTAAAGCCCCCTCGACACTGTCCCCATCAAACACTCCCAGGACAGGTACAGCACGGGGTTAGATACAGAGTAAAGCTCCCTCTACACTGTCCCCCATCAAACACTCCCAGGGCAGGTACAGCACGGGGTTAGATACAGAGTAAAGCTCCCTCTACACTGTCCCCATCAAACACTCCCAGGACAGGTTAGCACGGGGTTAGATACAGAGTAAAGCTCCCTCTACACTGTCCCCATCAAACACTCCCAGGACAGGTACAGCATGGGTTAGATACAGAGAAAAGCTCCCTCTGCACTGTCCCCATCAAACACTCCCAGGACAGGTACAGAACGGGGTTAGATACAGAGTAAAGCTCTCTCTACACTGTCCCCATCAAACACTCCCAGGACAGGTACAGCACGGGGTTAGATACAGAGTAAAGCTCCCTCTACACTGTCCCCATCAAACACTCCCAGGACAGGTACAGCACGGGGTTAGATACAGAGTAAAGCTCTCTCTACACTGTCCCCATCAAACACTCCCAGGACAGGTACAGCACGGGGTTAGATACAGAGTAAAACTCTCTCTCCACTATCCCCCATCAAACACTCCCAGGACAGGGACAGCACGGGGTTAGATACAGAGTAAAGCTCCCTCTACACTGTCCCCATCAAACACTCCCAGGACAGGGACAGCACGGGGTTAGATACAGAGTAAAGCTCCCTCTGCACTGTCCCCATCAAACACTCCCAGGACAGGTACAGCACGGGGTTAGATACAGAGTAAAGCTCCCTCTACACTGTCCCCATCAAACACTCCCAGGACAGGTACAGCACGGGGTTAGATACAGAGTAAAGCTCCCTCTACACTGTCCTCATCAAACACTCCCAGGACAGGTACAGCACGGGGTTAGATAGAGAGTAAAGCTCCCTCTACACTGTCCCCATCAAACACTCCCAGGACAGGGACAGCACGGGGTTAGATACAGAGTAAAGCTCCCTCGACACTGTCCCCATCAAACACTCCCAGGACAGGTACAGCACGGGGTTAGATACAGAGTAAAGCTCCCTCTACACTGTCCCCCATCAAACACTCCCAGGGCAGGTACAGCACGGGGTTAGATACAGAGTAAAGCTCCCTCTACACTGTCCCCATCAAACACTCCCAGGACAGGTTAGCACGGGGTTAGATACAGAGTAAAGCTCCCTCTACACTGTCCCCATCAAACACTCCCAGGACAGGTACAGCATGGGTTAGATACAGAGTAAAGCTCCCTCTGCACTGTCCCCATCAAACACTCCCAGGACAGGTACAGCACGGGGTTAGATACAGAGTAAAGCTCTCTCTACACTGTCCCCATCAAACACTCCCAGGACAGGTACAGCACGGGGTTAGATACAGAGTAAAGCTCCCTCTACACTGTCCCCATCAAACACTCCCAGGACAGGTACAGCACGGGGTTAGATACAGAGCAAAGCTCCCTCTACACTGTCCCCATCAAACACTCCCAGGACAGGTGCAGCATGGGGTTAGATACAGAGAAAAGCTCCCTCTACACTGTCCCCATCAAACACTCCCAGGACAGGTACAGCACGGGGTTAGATACAGAGTAAAGCTCCCTCTACACTGTCCCCATCAAACACTCTCAGGACAGGTACAGCACGGGGTAAGATACAGAGTAAAGCTCCCTCTACACTGTCCCCATCAAACACTCCCAGGACAGGTACAGCACGGGGTTAGATACAGAGTAAAGCTCCCTCTACACTGTCCCCATCAAACACTCCCAGGACAGTGACAGCACGGGGTTAGATACAGAGAAAAGCTCCCTCTACACTGTCCCCATCAAACACTCCCAGGACAGGTACAGCACGGGGTTCGATACAGAGTAAAGCTCCCTCTCCACTGTCCCCATCAAACACTCCCAGGACAGGGACAGCACGGGGTTAGATACAGAGTAAAGCTCCCTCTACACTGTCCCCATCAAACACTCCCAGGACAGGTACAGCACGGGGTTAGATACAGAGCAAAGCTCCCTCTACACTGTCCCCATCAAACACTCCCAGGACAGGTGCAGCACGGGGTTAGATACAGAGTAAAGCTCCCTCTACACTGTCCCCATCAAACACTCCCAGGACAGGTACAGCACGGGGTTAGATACAGAGTAAAGCTCCCTCTACACTGTCCCCATCAAACACTCTCAGGACAGGTACAGCACGGGGTAAGATACAGAGTAAAGCTCCCTCTACACTGTCCCCATCAAACACTCCCAGGACAGGTACAGCACGGGGTTAGATACAGAGTAAAGCTCCCTCTACACTGTCCCCATCAAACACTCCCAGGACAGTGACAGCACGGGGTTAGATACAGAGAAAAGCTCCCTCTACACTGCCCCCATCAAACACTCCCAGGACAGGTACAGCACGGGGTTAGATACAGAGTAAAGCTCCCTCTACACTGTCCCCATCAAACACTCCCAGGACAGGTACAGCACGGGGTTAGATACAGAGTAAAGCTCCCTCTACACTGTCCCCATCAAACACTCCCAGGACAGGTACAGCACGGGGTTAGATACAGAGTAAAGCTCCCTCTACACTGTCCCCATCAAACACTCCCAGGACAGGTACAGCACGGGGTTAGATACAGAGTAAAGCTCCCTCTACACTGTCCCCATCAAACACTCCCAGGACAGGGACAGCACGGGGTTAGATACAGAGTAAAGCTCCCTCTACACTGTCCCCCATCAAACACTCCCAGGACAGGTACAGCACGGGGTTAGATACAGAGTAAAGCTCCCTCGACACTGTCCCGATCAAACACTCCCAGGACAGGTACAGCACGGGGTTAGATACAGAGTAAAGCTCCCTCTACACTGCCCCCATCAAACACTTCCAGGACAGGGACAGCACGGGGATAGATACAGAGTAAAGCTCCCTCGACACTGTCCCCATCAAACACTCCCAGGACAGGGACAGCACGGGGTTAGATACAGAGTAAAGCTCCCTCTACACTGTCCCCATGAAACACACCCAGGACAGGTACAGCACGGGGTTAGATACAGAGTAAAGCTCCCTCCACACTGTCCCTATCAAACACTTCCAGGACAGGTACAGCACGGGGTTCGATACAGAGTAAAGCTCCCTCTACACTGTCCCCCATCAAACACTCCCAGGACAGGTACAGCACGGGGTGAGATACAGAGTAAAGCTCCCTCTACACTGTCCCCATCAAACACTCCCAGGACAGGTACAGCACGGGGTGAGATACAGAGTATAGCTCCCTCTACACTGTCCCCATCAAACACTCCCAGGACAGGTACAGCACGGGGTTAGATACAGAGTAAAGCTCCCTCTACACTGTCCCCATCAAACACTCCCAGGACAGGTACAGCACGGGGTGAGATACAGAGTAAAGCTCCCTCTACACTGTCCCCATCAAACACTCCCAGGACAGGGACAGCACGGGGTGAGATACAGAGTAAAGCTCCCTCTAAACTGTCCCCATCAAACACTCCCAGGACAGGTACAGCACGGGGTGAGATACAGAGTAAAGCTCCCTCGAAACAGTCCCCATCAAACACTCCCAGGACAGGTACAGCACAGGGTTAGATACAGAGTAAAGCTCCCTCTACACTGTCCCCATCAAACACTCCCAGGACAGGTACAGCATGGGGTTAGATACAGAGTAAAGCTCCCTCTACACTGTCCTCATCAAACACTCCCAGGACAGGTACAGCACGGGGTTAGATACAGAGTAAAGCCCCCTCGACACTGTCCCCATCAAACACTCCCAGGACAGGTACAGCACGGGGTTAGATACAGAGTAAAGCTCCCTCTACACTGTCCCCCATCAAACACTCCCAGGGCAGGTGCAGCACGGGGTTAGATACAGAGTAAAGCTCCCTCTACACTGTCCCCATCAAACACTCCCAGGACAGGTTAGCACGGGGTTAGATACAGAGTAAAGCTCCCTCTACACTGTCCCCATCAAACACTCCCAGGACAGGTACAGCATGGGTTAGATACAGAGAAAAGCTCCCTCTGCACTGTCCCCATCAAACACTCCCAGGACAGGTACAGAACGGGGTTAGATACAGAGTAAAGCTCTCTCTACACTGTCCCCATCAAACACTCCCAGGACAGGTACAGCACGGGGTTAGATACAGAGTAAAGCTCCCTCTACACTGTCCCCATCAAACACTCCCAGGACAGGTACAGCACGGGGTTAGATACAGAGTAAAGCTCTCTCTACACTGTCCCCATCAAACACTCCCAGGACAGGTACAGCACGGGGTTAGATACAGAGTAAAACTCTCTCTCCACTATCCCCCATCAAACACTCCCAGGACAGGGACAGCACGGGGTTAGATACAGAGTAAAGCTCCCTCTACACTGTCCCCATCAAACACTCCCAGGACAGGGACAGCACGGGGTTAGATACAGAGTAAAGCTCCCTCCACACTATCCCCCATCAAACACTCCCAGGACAGGGACAGCACGGGGTTAGATACTGAGTAAAGCTCCCTCTACACTATCCCCCATCAAACACTCCCAGGACAGGGACAGCACGGGGTTAGATACAGAGTAAAGCTCCCTCTACACTATCCCCATCAAACACTCCCAGGACAGGTACAGCACGGGGTTAGATACAGAGTAAAGCTCCCTCTACACTGTCCCCATCAAACACTCCCAGGACAGGTACAGCACGGGGTTAGATACAGAGTAAAGCTCCCTCGACACTGTCCCCCATCAAACACTCCCAGGACAGGTACAGCACGGGGTTAGGTACAGAGTAAAGCTCCCTCGACACTGTCCCCATCAAACAGTCCCAGGACAGGTACAGCACGGGGTTAGATACAGAACAAATCTCCCTCGACACTCTCCCACCAAACACTCCCAGGACAGGGACAGCACGGGGTTAGATACAGAGTAAAGCTCCCTCTACACTGTCCTCATCAAACACTCCCAGGACAGGTACAGCACGGGGTTAGATAGAGAGTAAAGCTCCCTCTACACTGTCCCCATCAAACACTCCCAGGACAGGGACAGCACGGGGTTAGATACAGAGTAAAGCTCCCTCTACACTGTCCCTATCAAACACTCCCAGGACAGGTACAGCACGGGGTTAGATACAGAGTAAAGCTCCCTCTGCACTGTCCCCATCAAACACTCCCAGGACAGGTACAGCACGGGGTTAGATACAGAGTAAAGCTCCCTCTACACCGTCCCCATCAAACACTCCCAGGACAGGTACAGCACGGGGTTAGATACAGAGTAAAGCTCCCTCTACACTGTCCTCATCAAACACTCCCAGGACAGGTACAGCACGGGGTTAGATAGAGAGTAAAGCTCCCTCTACACTGTCCCCATCAAACACTCCCAGGACAGGGACAGCACGGGGTTAGATACAGAGTAAAGCTCCCTCGACACTGTCCCCATCAAACACTCCCAGGACAGGTACAGCACGGGGTTAGATACAGAGTAAAGCTCCCTCTACACTGTCCCCCATCAAACACTCCCAGGGCAGGTACAGCACGGGGTTAGATACAGAGTAAAGCTCCCTCTACACTGTCCCCATCAAACACTCCCAGGACAGGTTTGCACGGGGTTAGATACAGAGTAAAGCTTCCTCTACACTGTCCCCATCAAACACTCCCAGGACAGGTACAGCATGGGTTAGATACAGAGTAAAGCTCCCTGTGCACTGTCCCCATCAAACACTCCCAGGACAGGTACAGCACGGGGTTAGATACAGAGTAAAGCTCTCTCTACACTGTCCCCATCAAACACTCCCAGGACAGGTACAGCACGGGGTTAGATACAGAGTAAAGCTCCCTCTACACTGTCCCCATCAAACACTCCCAGGACAGGTACAGCACGGGGTTAGATACAGAGTAAAGCTCCCTCGACACTGTCCCCATCAAACACTCCCAGGACAGGTACAGCACGGGGTTAGATACAGAGTAAAGCTCCCTCTACACTGTCCCCATCAAACACTCCCAGGACAGATACAGCACGGGGTTAGATACAGAGTAAAGCTCCCTCGACACTGTCCCCATCAAACACTCCCAGGACAGGTACAGCACGGGGTTAGATACAGAGTAAAGTTCCCTCTACACTGTCCCCATCAAACACTCCCAGGACAGGTACAGCACGGGGTTAGATACAGAGTAAAGCTCCCTCTACACTGTCCCCATCAAACACTCCCAGGACAGGGATAGCACGGGGTTAGATACAGAGTAAAGCTCCCTCTCCACTGTCCCCATCAAACACTCCCAGGACAGGGACAGCACGGGGTTAGATACAGAGTAAAGCTCCCTCTACACTGTCCCCATCAAACACTCCCAGGACAGGTACAGCACGGGGTTAGATACAGAGCAAAGCTCCCTCTACACTGTCCCCATCAAACACTCCCAGGACAGGTGCAGCATGGGGTTAGATACAGAGTAAAGCTCCCTCTACACTGTCCCCATCAAACACTCCCAGGACAGGTACAGCACGGGGTTAGATACAGAGTAAAGCTCCCTCTACACTGTCCCCATCAAACATTCTCAGGACAGGTACAGCACGGGGTAAGATACAGAGTAAAGCTCCCTCTACACTGTCCCCATCAAACACTCCCAGGACAGGTACAGCACGGGGTAAGATACAGAGTAAAGCTCCCTCTACACTGTCCCCATCAAACACTCCCATGACAGTGACAGCACGGGGTTAGATACAGAGAAAAGCTCCCTCTACACTGCCCCCATCAAACACTCCCAGGACAGGTACAGCACGGGGTTAGATACAGAGTAAAGCTCCCTCTACACTGTCCCCATCAAACACTCCCAGGACAGGTACAGCACGGGGTTAGATACAGAGTAAAGCTCCCTCTACACTGTCCCCATCAAACACTCCCAGGACAGGTACAGCACGGGGTTAGATACAGAGTAAAGCTCCCTCTACACTGTCCCCATCAAACACTCCCAGGACAGGTACAGCACGGGGTTAGATACAGAGTAAAGCTCCCTCTACACTGTCCCCATCAAACACTCCCAGGACAGGTACAGCACGGGGTTAGATACAGAGTAAAGCTCCCTCTACACTGTCCCCATCAAACACTCCCAGGACAGGTACAGCACGGGGTTAGATACAGAGTAAAGCTCCCTCTACACTGTCCCCATCAAACACTCCCAGGACAGGTACAGCACGGGGTTAGATACAGAGTAAAGCTCCCTCTACACTGTCCCCATCAAACACTCCCAGGACAGGGACAGCACGGGGTTAGATACAGAGTAAAGCTCCCTCTACACTGTCCCCATCAAACACTCCCAGGACAGGGACAGCACGGGGTTAGATACAGAGTAAAGCTCCCTCTACCCTGTCCCCATCAAACACTCCCAGGACAGGTACAGCACAGGGTTAGATACAGAGTAAAGCTCCCTCTACACTGTCCCCATCAAACACTCCCAGGACAGGTACAGCACGGGGTTAGATACAGAGTAAAGCTCCCTCTACACTGTCCCCATCAAACACTCCCAGGACAGGTACAGCACGGGGTTAGATACAGAGTAAAGCTCCCTCTACACTGTCCCCATCAAACACTCCCAGGACAGGTACAGCACGGGGTTAGATACAGAGTAAAGCTCCCTCTACACTGTCCCCATCAAACACTCCCAGGACAGGTACAGCACGGGGTTAGATACAGAGTAAAGCTCCCTCTACACTGTCCCCATCAAACACTCCCAGGACAGGTGCAGCAGGGGGTTAGATACAGAGTAAAGCTCCCTCTACACTGTCCCCATCAAACACTCCCAGGACAGGTACAGCACGGGGTTATATACAGAGTAAAGCTCCCTCTACACTGTCCCCATCAAACACTCCCAGGACAGGTACAGCACGGGGTTAGATATAGAGTAAAGCTCCCTCTACACTGTCCCCATCAAACACTCCCAGGACAGGTACAGCACGGGGTTAGATACAGAGTAAAGCTCCCTCTACACTGTCCCCATCAAACACTCCCAGGACAGGTACAGCACGGGGTTAGATACAGAGTAAAGCTCCCTCTACACTGTCCCCATCAAACACTCCCAGGACAGGTGCAGCATGGGGTTAGATACAGAGTAAAGCTCCCTCTACACTGTCCCCATCAAACACTCCCAGGACAGGTACAGCACGGGGTTAGATACAGAGTAAAGCTCCCTCTACACTGTCCCCATCAAACACTCCCAGGACAGGTACAGCACGGGGTTAGATACAGAGTAAAGCTCCCTCTACACTGTCCCCATCAAACACTCCCAGGACAGGTACAGCACGGGGTTAGATATAGAGTAAAGCTCCCTCTACACTGTCCCCATCAAACACTCCCAGGACAGGTACAGCACGGGGTTAGATACAGAGTAAAGCTCCCTCTATACTGTCCCCATCAAACACTCCCAGGACAGCTACAGCACGGGGTTAGATACAGAGTAAAGCTCCCTCTACACTGTCCCCATCAAACACTCCCAGGACAGGTGCAGCATGGGGTTAGATACAGAGTAAAGCTCCCTCGACACTGTCCCCATCAAACACTCCCAGGACAGGTACAGCACGGGGTTAGATACAGAGTAAAGCTCCCTCTACACTGTCCCCATCAAACACTCCCAGGACAGGGACAGCACGGGGTTAGATACAGAGTAAAGCTCCCTCTACACTGTCCCCATCAAACACTCCCAGGACAGGGACAGCACGGGGTTAGATACAGAGTAAAGCTCCCTCTCCACTGTCCCCATCAAACACTCCCAGGACAGGGACAGCACAGGGTTAGATACAGAGTAAAGCTCCCTCTACACTGTTCCCATCAAACACTCTCAGGACAGTGACAGCACGGGGTTAGATACAGAGTAAAGCTCCCTCTACACTGCCCCCATCAAACACTCCCAGGACAGGTACAGCACGGGGTTAGATACAGAGTAAAGCTCTCTCTACACTGTCCCCATCAAACACTCCCAGGACAGGTACAGCACGGGGTTAGATACAGAGTAAAGCTCCCTCTACACTGTCCCCATCAAACCCTCCCAGGACAGGTACAGCACGGGGTTAGATACAGAGTAAAGCTCCCTCTACACTGTCCCCATCAAACACTCCCAGGACAGGGGTGCAGCATGGATTTAGATACAGAGTAAAGCTCCCTCTACACTGTCCCCATCAAACACTCCCAGGACAGGTACAGCACGGGGATAGATACAGAGTAAAGCTCCCTCTACACTGTCCCCATCAAACACTCCCAGGACAGGAACAGCACGGGGTTAGATACAGAGTAAAGCTCCCTCTACACTGTCCCCATCAAACACTCCCAGGACAGGGACAGCACGGGGTTAGATACAGAGTAAAGCTCCCTCTACACTGTCCCCATCAAACACTCCCAGGACAGGTACAGCACGGGGTTAGATACAGAGTAAAGCTCCCTCTACACTGCCCCCATCAAACACTCCCAGGACAGGTGCAGCTTGGGGTTAGATACAGAGTAAAGCTCCCTCGACACTGTCCCCATCAAACACTCCCAGGACAGGTACGGCACGGGGTTAGATACAGAGTAAATCTCCCTCTTCACTGTCCTCATCAAACACTCCCAGGACAGGTACAGCACGGGGTTAGATACAGAGTAAAGCTCCCTCTACACTGTCCCCATCAAACACTCCCAGGACAGGTGCAGCATGGGGTTAGATACAGAGTAAAGCTCCCTCTACACTGTCCCCATCAAACACTCCCAGGACAGGTACAGCACGGGGTTAGATACAGAGTAAAGCTCCCTCTACACTGTCCCCATCAAACATTCTCAGGACAGGTACAGCACGGGGTAAGATACAGAGTAAAGCTCCCTCTACACTGTCCCCATCAAACACTCCCAGGACAGGTACAGCACGGGGTAAGATACAGAGTAAAGCTCCCTCTACACTGTCCCCATCAAACACTCCCATGACAGTGACAGCACGGGGTTAGATACAGAGAAAAGCTCCCTCTACACTGCCCCCATCAAACACTCCCAGGACAGGTACAGCACGGGGTTAGATACAGAGTAAAGCTCCCTCTACACTGTCCCCATCAAACACTCCCAGGACAGGTACAGCACGGGGTTAGATACAGAGTAAAGCTCCCTCTACACTGTCCCCATCAAACACTCCCAGGACAGGTACAGCACGGGGTTAGATACAGAGTAAAGCTCCCTCTACACTGTCCCCATCAAACACTCCCAGGACAGGTACAGCACGGGGTTAGATACAGAGTAAAGCTCCCTCTACACTGTCCCCATCAAACACTCCCAGGACAGGTACAGCACGGGGTTAGATACAGAGTAAAGCTCCCTCTACACTGTCCCCATCAAACACTCCCAGGACAGGTACAGCACGGGGTTAGATACAGAGTAAAGCTCCCTCTACACTGTCCCCATCAAACACTCCCAGGACAGGTACAGCACGGGGTTAGATACAGAGTAAAGCTCCCTCTACACTGTCCCCATCAAACACTCCCAGGACAGGGACAGCACGGGGTTAGATACAGAGTAAAGCTCCCTCTACACTGTCCCCATCAAACACTCCCAGGACAGGGACAGCACGGGGTTAGATACAGAGTAAAGCTCCCTCTACCCTGTCCCCATCAAACACTCCCAGGACAGGTACAGCACAGGGTTAGATACAGAGTAAAGCTCCCTCTACACTGTCCCCATCAAACACTCCCAGGACAGGTACAGCACGGGGTTAGATACAGAGTAAAGCTCCCTCTACACTGTCCCCATCAAACACTCCCAGGACAGGTACAGCACGGGGTTAGATACAGAGTAAAGCTCCCTCTACACTGTCCCCATCAAACACTCCCAGGACAGGTACAGCACGGGGTTAGATACAGAGTAAAGCTCCCTCTACACTGTCCCCATCAAACACTCCCAGGACAGGTACAGCACGGGGTTAGATACAGAGTAAAGCTCCCTCTACACTGTCCCCATCAAACACTCCCAGGACAGGTGCAGCAGGGGGTTAGATACAGAGTAAAGCTCCCTCTACACTGTCCCCATCAAACACTCCCAGGACAGGTACAGCACGGGGTTATATACAGAGTAAAGCTCCCTCTACACTGTCCCCATCAAACACTCCCAGGACAGGTACAGCACGGGGTTAGATATAGAGTAAAGCTCCCTCTACACTGTCCCCATCAAACACTCCCAGGACAGGTACAGCACGGGGTTAGATACAGAGTAAAGCTCCCTCTACACTGTCCCCATCAAACACTCCCAGGACAGGTACAGCACGGGGTTAGATACAGAGTAAAGCTCCCTCTACACTGTCCCCATCAAACACTCCCAGGACAGGTGCAGCATGGGGTTAGATACAGAGTAAAGCTCCCTCTACACTGTCCCCATCAAACACTCCCAGGACAGGTACAGCACGGGGTTAGATACAGAGTAAAGCTCCCTCTACACTGTCCCCATCAAACACTCCCAGGACAGGTACAGCACGGGGTTAGATACAGAGTAAAGCTCCCTCTACACTGTCCCCATCAAACACTCCCAGGACAGGTACAGCACGGGGTTAGATATAGAGTAAAGCTCCCTCTACACTGTCCCCATCAAACACTCCCAGGACAGGTACAGCACGGGGTTAGATACAGAGTAAAGCTCCCTCTATACTGTCCCCATCAAACACTCCCAGGACAGCTACAGCACGGGGTTAGATACAGAGTAAAGCTCCCTCTACACTGTCCCCATCAAACACTCCCAGGACAGGTGCAGCATGGGGTTAGATACAGAGTAAAGCTCCCTCGACACTGTCCCCATCAAACACTCCCAGGACAGGTACAGCACGGGGTTAGATACAGAGTAAAGCTCCCTCTACACTGTCCCCATCAAACACTCCCAGGACAGGGACAGCACGGGGTTAGATACAGAGTAAAGCTCCCTCTACACTGTCCCCATCAAACACTCCCAGGACAGGGACAGCACGGGGTTAGATACAGAGTAAAGCTCCCTCTCCACTGTCCCCATCAAACACTCCCAGGACAGGGACAGCACAGGGTTAGATACAGAGTAAAGCTCCCTCTACACTGTTCCCATCAAACACTCTCAGGACAGTGACAGCACGGGGTTAGATACAGAGTAAAGCTCCCTCTACACTGCCCCCATCAAACACTCCCAGGACAGGTACAGCACGGGGTTAGATACAGAGTAAAGCTCTCTCTACACTGTCCCCATCAAACACTCCCAGGACAGGTACAGCACGGGGTTAGATACAGAGTAAAGCTCCCTCTACACTGTCCCCATCAAACCCTCCCAGGACAGGTACAGCACGGGGTTAGATACAGAGTAAAGCTCCCTCTACACTGTCCCCATCAAACACTCCCAGGACAGGGGTGCAGCATGGATTTAGATACAGAGTAAAGCTCCCTCTACACTGTCCCCATCAAACACTCCCAGGACAGGTACAGCACGGGGATAGATACAGAGTAAAGCTCCCTCTACACTGTCCCCATCAAACACTCCCAGGACAGGAACAGCACGGGGTTAGATACAGAGTAAAGCTCCCTCTACACTGTCCCCATCAAACACTCCCAGGACAGGGACAGCACGGGGTTAGATACAGAGTAAAGCTCCCTCTACACTGTCCCCATCAAACACTCCCAGGACAGGTACAGCACGGGGTTAGATACAGAGTAAAGCTCCCTCTACACTGCCCCCATCAAACACTCCCAGGACAGGTGCAGCTTGGGGTTAGATACAGAGTAAAGCTCCCTCGACACTGTCCCCATCAAACACTCCCAGGACAGGTACGGCACGGGGTTAGATACAGAGTAAATCTCCCTCTTCACTGTCCTCATCAAACACTCCCAGGACAGGTACAGCACGGGGTTAGATACAGAGTAAAGCTCCCTCTACACTGTCCCCATCAAACACTCCCAGGACAGGTGCAGCATGGGGTTAGATACAGAGTAAAGCTCCCTCTACACTGTCCCCATCAAACACTCCCAGGACAGGTACAGCACGGGGTTAGATACAGAGTAAAGCTCCCTCTACACTGTCCCCATCAAACACTCCCAGGACAGGTACAGCACGGGGTTAGATATAGAGTAAAGCTCCCTCTACACTGTCCCCATCAAACACTCCCAGGACAGGTACAGCACGGGGTTAGATACAGAGTAAAGCTCCCTCTACACTGTCCCCATCAAACACTCCCAGGACAGGTACAGCACGGGGTTAGATCCAGAGTAAAGCTCCCTCTACACTGTCCCCATCAAACACTCCCAGGACAGGTACAGCACGGGGTTCGATACAGAGTAAAGCTCCCTCTACTCTGTCCCCATCAAACACTCCCAGGACAGGTACAGCACGGGGTTAGATACAGAGTAAAGCTCCCTCTACACTGTCCCCCATCAAACACTCCCAGGACAGGTACAGCACGGGGTTAGATACAGAGTAAAGCTTCCTCTACACTGCCCCCATCAAACACTCCCAGGACAGGTACAGCACGGCGTTAGATACAGAGTAAAGCTCCCTCTACACTGTCCCCCATCAAACACTCCCAGGACAGGTACAGCACGGGGTTAGATACAGAGTAAAGCTCCCTCTGCACTGTCCCCATCAAACACTCCCAGGACAGGTACAGCACGGGGTTAGATACAGAGTGAAGCTCCCTCTACACTGTCCCCATCAAACACTCCCAGGACAGGTACAGCACGGGGTTAGATACAGAGTAAAGCTCCCTCTACACTCTCCCCATCAAACACTCCCAGGACAGTGACAGCACGGGGTTAGATACAGAGTAAAGCTCCCTCTACACTGCCCCCATCAAACACTCCCAGGACAGGTACAGCACGGGGTTAGATACAGAGTAAAGCTCCCTCTACACTGTCCCCATCAAACACTCCCAGGACAGGTACAGCACGGGGTTAGATACAGAGTAAAGCTCCCTCTACACTGTCCCCATCAAACACTCCCAGGACAGGTACAGCACGGGGTTAGATACAGAGTAAAGCTCCCTCTACACTGTCCCCATCAAACACTCCCAGGACAGGTACAGCACGGGGTTAGATACAGAGTAAAGCTCCCTCTACACTGTCCCCATCAAACACTCCCAGGACAGGTACAGCACGGGGTTAGATACAGAGTAAAGCTCCCTCTACACTGTCCCCATCAAACACTCCCAGGACAGGTACAGCACGGGGTTAGATACAGAGTAAAGCTCACTCTACACTGTCCCCATCAAACACTCCCAGGACAGGAACAGCACGGGGTTAGATACAGAGTAAAGCTCCCTCTACACTGTCCCCATCAAACACTCCCAGGACAGGTACAGCACGGGGTTAGATACAGAGTAATGCTCCCTCTACACTGTCCCCATCAAACACTCCCAGGACAGGTACAGCACGGGGTTAGATACAGAGTAAAGCTCCCTCTACACTGTCCCCATCAAACACTCCCAGGACAGGTACAGCACGGGGTTAGATACAGAGTAAAGCTCCCTCTGCACTGTCCCCCATCAAACACTCCCAGGACAGGTACAGCACGGGGTTAGATACAGTGTAAAGCTCCCTCTACACTGTCCCCATCAAACACTCCCAGGACAGGTACAGCACGGGGTTAGATACAGAGTAAAGCTCCCTCTACACTGTCCCCATCAAACACTCCCAGGACAGGGACAGCACGGGGTTAGATACAGAGTAAAGCTCCCTCTACACTGTCCCCATCAAACACTCCCAGGACAGGTACAGCACGGGGTTAGATACAGAGTAAAGCTCCCTCTACACTGTCCCCATCAAACACTCCCAGGACAGGTACAGCACGGGGTTAGATACAGAGTAAAGCTCCCTCTACACTGTCCCCATCAAACACTCCCAGGACAGGGACAGCACGGGGTTAGATACAGAGTAAAGCTCCCTCTACACTGTCCCCATCAAACAGTCCCAGGACAGGGACAGCACGGGGTTAGATACAGAGTAAAGCTCCCTCTACACTGTCCCCATCAAACACTCCCAGGACAGGTACAGCACGGGGTTAGATACAGAGTAAAGCTCCCTCTACACTGTCCCCATCAAACACTCCCAGGACAGGTACAGCACGGGGTTAGATACAGAGTAAAGCTCCCTCTACACTGTCCCCATCAAACACTCCCAGGACAGGTACAGCACGGGGTTAGATACAGAGTAAAGCTCCCTCTGCACTGTCCCCATCAAACACTCCCAGGACAGGTACAGCACGGGGTTAGATACAGAGTGAAGCTCCCTCTACACTGTCCCCATCAAACACTCCCAGGACAGGTACAGCACGGGGTTAGATACAGAGTAAAGCTCCCTCTACACTCTCCCCATCAAACACTCCCAGGACAGTGACAGCACGGGGTTAGATACAGAGTAAAGCTCCCTCTACACTGCCCCCATCAAACACT